>NC_141036.1:39002500-39302500 GCF_052040795.2 Danio rerio | reverse complement strand
CAATGTTAAAAGACCAAGAAAATTGTCCGCATCAACAGGGAATGATTAAAGTAATAGCAACACCTTTTAGGGGGACTAAATTAGCTTCTACTTCAGGGTATGTGACGTAAATGCATGCTTCCTGAACACCAGCAGTGTTTTACAGTGCTACAAGCATTAAAATGCAGTTACCTGTTGCTTTTTTCTGCAGAGTTGTGTTTTTTTCTCAGCCTCAAGGAAGTGTAATTTATTGTAGGAGACTTTTCTTAGCCTTCGCTTTAGCTCATTCCATTCCATAACTTCAACTTAAACATTCATATAACATGAAACCATAAAATAGAACAAATAATTTTTGGATTCCCCAAAAAATTTACCAAATTGTAATGAAATGCTAATATTATTCCTAAGTTTATTCTGTGCTAAATGTCATCCACATAAATTCACAAAAAAATCTATATATTAATATTAGGTCTCATAAATGCCTCCATTTAGTATTTATTCAAGGAACCAGCATCAATTTCGGTGAAAAGACGTAACGTAACAGTGCTTGATAGTATGCTAAACAATTGTTATTACATAAAAGAGCGACACTGATTAATGAACAGCTTTCAAGAGAAGTGTGGGTGATTTGATGAGGGGAAATTGCAGTAGCCTTCGTCTTTTGTGTAAATGTGACAAAATGACATCTCAGTAGATTTCATTGCTAATACGATTACGCTAAAATTGTGACAGAGCTAATTGCCTGTGAAAGCTTGTTTATGTTTTATTCTTCTGTTCTTAGAGGTGCCTACATTTCAACGTCTTAGTGCATTTCTAGCTTTGTGAAAATTAAAGCGCAAAGTAAATGAGCTGCGAAAGGAGAGTGCCTCTTTAAATACCTGCCATCTGTAAGTGCAGCGCTCTCCCGTTCTAAAGTGGCAGAATTCACTTTCATTTACCTTCTGTAACTGTAACAAAAGGATCTGCATAATTCAGCGAAATGCAGCCTGACGAGATGCTTTGGCTCCTCAGAAGCAAAGTGAACTTGTTCTAAATGACCGGTGCAGATGCTTTATTGTGAGATTTCCATTTAAAAACACACAATTCATTTTACATCGGAGAACATCTGCTGTGTGAAATTTTTCTGCGTGTATAGGACACACAGGCCCGCAGTGAATTTTACTGTGCGCTTTGAAAGGACTCATTCAACAGACATGGTGGAGAGCTGTGATTGGCAGACGGTCACCAAATGCAAATTGCCTCATTAATGACAGCGCGCAGTCAGTGGCGAGGGACAACATGTGTCATTAATGGGTAAATTACACCATTATGAGAGGGTCCTTGTGAGACGCAACCCATAAAGAGGAGTCTTGTTGGAGATCTGGCATGCTGGGTCAGCCACAATATGGAATGACCACCTGTTTGAGAGCTGCTTCTTTGTAGGACCTCTGTTTTGCATAATTGCTTGCTGCAGAATTTGATACATATTCATACTGCGACATTCAACCCATATCACAGATACCGAGTCCCATTGTTGCGGGTTTTGTCGTTGATTTTAATTTAATGACATGCTCCAAGGACTTTGCGGATAGATGCTAGAAGTGATTTGGAAGATGCTTTGGTTAATGTATGCAGAAAGATCGCCCACTTTCTCTCAAGATAACAGCGTCTTGCAGGTGTCCCTTTTAAGAGTTACATCAGCGCAGTCACGTCGTCAAGCTGTGTGACAGCGCTAATAAATGAATGACATAATGTCTCCTTGAAACTGAAAAGGAAAAAAGGCGAAAGACAAGGGAACAGCAATACAAAAAAAACAAGCAATAGTGAAAAGAAAAAGGAGGAAATTCAATTTCTCAGTTGATGTGTAAAGCAAGGGCCCTACGGGTCTTCAGTCTGGGAGCAACTTGTTACTCTGTGTATTGCGGGTGTTGCAGGAAAAACAATCTCACTAATGGATGTTTCTGTGCTTTCCTTCTGGAAGGGAGAGGTGGTGCAGAGTGGTGGTGGAGGAAAAGAAACAGGCAATTTTTTTTGCCTTTTCACTCCTTTTCAACCAAGATGTGATGCATGAATCCCTCACACAAAGTAACTGATAATTGGAGTCTTCCATCAAAGATGGAAGGAAGCATCTTAAAATGTGCCTCAAAAATACATACAGTAGTTCCACTAACCCTAACAGCAATGAAATATATAAATAACCTCTCACAGTATCAGTGTATTGTGTACAGTTGAAGTCAGAATTATTAAACCCTCTGAATTATTACTAGCCCTTGTTTTTTTTCAACACATTTCTAAACATAATAGTTTAATAATTTTGACATTAAAATCTTGTTTAAAAAATTAAAACTGCTTTTATTCTGGTGAAAATAAAACAAATAAGACTTTCTCTAGAAAAAAAAATATATTATACAACATACTGTGACAATTTCCTTGCTTTGTTAAACATCATTTGGAAATTATTAAAAAAAGACAAAAAATAAAAGAGGGGCTAATAATTTTGACTTCAACTCTATATGCTGTATCACTGATTTGATGATGTGCTTTGCTATTTGTGAATTACCAAACACAGTTTAATATATAGCTTCTTGTGCATTTTTGGGGTTTTAGATATGAGATTGCAGTGTTGAGCAAGCTACTTAGAAAATGTAGTAAGCTAAGCTTTTGTTACTCTACATAACATTTAGCTTAACTACACTAAAAGCTACCCCATAGGAAATATAGAAAGCTACCCTAAAAGCTACATGACAGAAGTAGCTTAGCTACATCTAAGCTTTTTTTTTTTTTTTTTTCATTTTAATATTGAAGCAACTTTAATCCTAGTCAGTTCTGTCTTAGTGATCAATAAAACTGCAAATGAAACATGCGGCATAAATGTTAAGTTGTTGTTCACTAAAACGAATGTGCATTTCTAAACAAAAAATAATTTTACTAGACAGCAAAAAATAAAAATAAATAAATAAATCATGTGTTGCACATTAAAAATACTATAGTAATGTGATAAAGAGAAATATTTATTAGAAAGTGCCCTATGGTGAATATATAGTTGTTGTATTGCAACTATCAAAGTACCACAACAAATCAATTCAATTACCTTATAGTATTGTTCAACAACACTATAGTATTTAATTATTTTAAATACTGTATTTACATCAAACTACTATAATATTTTTTTTCGTGTAGATGCACTTTTGCAGAACAAACGGTTAACACATTTAAAACCAATTCAACAAGCGCACAGCATCAGAATTACCTTTTAAATGTTCAGGACAACCTGGAGAACTTTTTTATATTAACAGATTTTTGTGTGTTGAGCATCAGTTAAGACAATGTTAGCACCTGTCAGCTTTAATTGTGGGGAAAACTGGATAATTTTGAGATTTTGTCAGCTAATTTCAGGTTCCGGGTTTAAAATGATTTTTGGGGCGGGATCAAAATCGGCGACGTAGCACAGTACTGCAAGTGCAATGATGACGCGTTGGTTTCTCATTATTATTCATAGCGGAGTTTTCTTATCCTATGAGAAGAGCCAGCTGCTTAATTATTCATGAGACCTGCCAGACCTGCCAGAGTCAAGCCCGAGCTGTGAGACACGTCACGGACCCACGGCACACAGTATTTAGCCGTTCATGAAGGCCCATATGCCTTTTTTTTCCATGATCCACAGGGTTTGTTTCATGTTTTCCCCCGCGATCTTGTCAGGGCCGATCATACAGCAAAGCTGTGTGTGTGCTGCTAGCATTTTTGTCGGGAGAGCAGCACGAGAATTAGAGAATGGCGGACGCTGTCTTTTATCAGGAGTTCGTTCACATTCAGACACATCACTGTGCTGCTGTGTTTGCCTAAATCCTCCAGATTACCAGCAGGGCTAATGGTTAAAATAGACAGGTCAGGAGACCTGCAGCACTGAGTCTGCTGGATACGGGGATTGAGGGAGAAGCCCTTATTTATAGGGTTTACATGAACACACTTATCTTTATAATGATATAAATTGTGGTTATGTGTATATGAAATTATGAATAACAAATGTAGCAGGGCATTAAATCACTGTTCATTTCTTTTAACTTTGTAAACTATAAACTCATGTGTCTCCTCATGGTTTGTCTCATTTTGTGAGCAAGCTTCGTTTGCTCACGTTCTCCCCTGCTGGCTACGCCCACCACTGCCCGATGCTCGCGGAGCTCCATGCCCATTAATCATGCATCTTTTGAAAAAATTATCAAGTAGACTTTAACCGAAAGTGGGGGGTGTCATGGCCCTTTAAGACATGTACTTCAAGGTAAGGTCATGGTTCAGAAACAATTTCTCATCTTTCCATCAAGAAAGTTTCTAGCCACGCTACTGAGAATTGTAGATAAGCTAGTAGAATCACTACTTGTAGTGGAGCTACTGCCCAACACTGTGTTTGCTTTAATTTTTTCACTTTAGAACACACATTTCAAAAAGGAGAAACTAATGAAACTAAAACAGCATTGCATAGATTCGTCCATTGCAAAATATCGAGATATCTATGTAATCCATACATATAATTTAAATATAAGACTTCATATAGTCATATAGTCATATATATATAGTCATATATATATAGTCATATAGTTTTGTTCATTCTTGGTCTAATCGTTCTCACACAATGTTCTCTGAATCCATGACTCCTTGGCAGAAATCTCATATTAATTAACGATTTGAAAATTTTTTCTTAAAAGCCTTTTGTTTGGCTGCTCTCAGAGAGGCCGATATTCCTAAGCCCACTCTCATAAATCTTTGACAAAGTCTTGGGAGTACAAACACAAATGGACCAGCAGCACTCGCAGTAATAGGCCTTATCTTACTGTAGGATTAGCGCTCAGCGGAGCAAAAAACGCCATTTTGCCACAGCCAATTGGGAGAGCATTAGGAAGTTCCACATAATGCTTTTTCTTTGTGATCGCTCAACAAATGAAAAAAAAAAAGAAATCAAGTTATGCCACTCATGTTCAACATCCTTTACAAAAGGCTTCAACGAAAGCGAGAGTATTGTTACGTGAATGAAAAAGCAAAAACTTTAGTTAGGGACAAAAGAAAAGTGACACAGTTTGTTCATTGTGCTGCAGTCAGGAACGCCAGGTCCTTTCGCGAGCCGTTCTGTCACAAAAACATGCAAAGAGCATTTGTTCCTTTATTCAGAATTAGTTTGACTTAAATTGTGTGGCAAGGCAATTTGCTTGTAATTCTTAAAAAAAAAAATTGAGTGTAGGGTGAATGGATGTGGCAGAGGCATCAAAGGCCCTTTGATCAGTGACACCACAGGGATGTTTTTTTTTTTTCATGGCACAAAATCATGAAAAGTGAGAGGAAGAGGTGAAGAGACTGGAGTGAATCTGGCGCGTAACGGGGACTCAGGGTAAATGTTTCAAGTGCTCAATGGGGCGCTCAATCGTGCAGGTGCGTGTCTTTTGTCACAGTTGCAGGCAAGCGGGGCACTCTTGGAGTATCCGGCGGCTCAGATCAATAGCTTCCCAGAAATGCATTAGCTACGAGTCAAGGTTCGGGTGCCTGAGACACCATATCTTATTTTGTTTCTTCCCATGATGAGCGTCAATCGTGGACAGGTGCCATCAATGTGACTGCGTGATTAGTGTTGCCTTGGGTGATGATGACGGGTGAAGAGAAGACCTGCTGTTAGGACATTGTAATTATTCCTGTATTGGCCTGCCTCTGAATTACGCCTGCATGAAAAATCGCATGCAAATGTTGTACATATTTGTCAGTAAATCTGGTACATGTTTAGATGGAACAGCAGTTACTACACAGCACCACAGTTCACTGACAAGTTGCGTAGAATTTTGCACACAACATCGTTATATAGTAGTCAAATTGCAGACAATCATTCTTTTCACTTCTCAGTGAGCTACGTCCCTTTGTAGTAATTAAGCTGTTACTCCTGAAAACAAGTGTAAATGCCAAAAATAATTCTATGGTCATATGTTTATAAATCAATGAAAGGAGTTAAATCTTAATACTTGGGACTTGCAAGAGCGCCCTCTGGCCTTTGAATGAGATTTATTATTGATCACAACCATAGACTGTAAAAAAATATATAGATGTTGTATTCGTGACATCACCTATAATTTGCTGACTAACCAAAAAAGGGCAAAGAGGCAGAGCATAAGTGGAACCAAGGGCTTCGCTAGACCCCATTTATTGGGGCACGTGCCCCAGTAAAAATTGCCAGTGCCCCAGTAAATGCTTTGAGATACTATACCTTATATGAAAGTGTATTTATTAAGAGTGGCAATATATATATATATATATATATATATATATATATATATATATATATATATATATATATATATATATTTTTTTTTTTTTTTTTTATTTATTTTTTTTTTTTTGAGGGGGAGCTGTGCCCCAGTAGAGCTTTATGTCCAGCATTGCCCCTGAGTGGAACTACAGATGCCTAGCTTTTATTGGAGTTTCTTTGGGAGAGATTACCTGTGATTCGTTCGTGTTCTGACCACATGGGCTAAGTTGTACACTTCATCAATAAAGTGTTTAGTCTTTTAAAAATAACAGAGCCTTTAAGAATTGTTCTTATGCTTTTCTACTTCAAATACTTGAAATGTAGTCTGTGTTATTAAATGCTAGGATATTTATGAAATCCAGGCATAACACTGTTTGACAACATTTCAGATGACTGTTCTGTAGCCTACAGCTTATCAAACTTTCAGATTATGGTGTGCATTGAAGCTATAAAGAAAATTGTAAAAAACAATTATAAATAATCTTTAAAAAAAAAAGTACACTTATAAGTATTATATTTTACTTACCTGGGGAATGGAGGCCACTTTTAAGTGCACGCAGCATGCCATATTATTTGATAATTGTAAGAAATAATTGCAAAAGGCAACTGACTGTGTAAAACCACATAAAATAAAACAAAAATACGATGTTCGAGTTCAGTGGCTTATCAAGTGGAATCAGCTGAGGTGATGTGACTGTAACCAGCGAGACCTAGCTGTCATTCAAGTAGCCATGCCCTTAATTATGCAGATCTAATATAACTTAATATAAATCAAACGGAGGAGTAATAAAAAAAATTACCCCCTCACAGTTGTCATGAAGTGTAATATTGCACCGATATATATATACGCCATATACACCAAAATCATTTTTTGCATCTGGTTAAAACACCTTTTTTTCTGCTGTAAAGTTGGCTGTTTTAAAACTGGATCAATAGGAATGTACTTCATTTTGAAGCCAGGACTAGTAGAATTTCCATGAATTGCAGTGTCAGTTACTTCCATATAAGCACCATACTTCCCAAAGACAATCGCAGCATTTGCTAAGTCACAAATGCAATTTTATTTTGATTTATTATTTAGCCCTGAATGTATCATTCAACATTTGAATATGTTTGTTTTTAATTTACAGTCAGTTTCCACTATCGGGCTGAAAAGTTTTCTTTGCTTAACTGTTCCATTTTGGGTCAGGCAGCACGGTTACAGTTTAATTTTCCATGATGGATAGGGAAGCTTACTGGTCACTAATACAAATACATCAGTCATTGCCTTGGTAATGCAAGTGTAATGTAAACAGCGATATTGATGATTATATATTAATCATTATCAGTTTTGGGTGCTTCTTTTTTTCCTTATAGTACATTTACAACTCTCAATGGGAAAACTGGCAGTGAGGCAACAAAGTGACAATGTTGCGCACACACACACACACACACACACAAACATACACACACACACACATGCACGCTCTCTAATGTTGATTGGGAACCACATGTTGAAATACAACCAGAATCGTATAAGACTTCTTTTAGAACCCTTCAGCATGACAGAGTTGAAGCAACCTACTGTATATAGTAGATGAAAATAAGTATATGAATCTCATGAATATGAATTACTAAAATTTGGAAGCTGTTAATTAATAGATTTTTTACAGTATATACTAGGGGTGTACCGATACACCAAAGGCACGGTTCAGTTCAGTTAACAGTTTTGGAGGCAGGGTTCGGTTCGGTTTCTGTTTGCTGTGGGTTTAGGGTTCCAGTCATCATTCTCAGCAATGCTAAGGAACAATAGATTCACTTAACAACAAGCATAACTAAACTTTTTTTCATTATTAACTATGCCATCACATTTTAGTACAGTCAGAATACCTGAGTAAACAACAAAAAATAAATAAATGCCTCCAATATAGACTAGTCAGAAAAAAAAATTATTCTTTTTACTGCAGCCATCTTAACTAAGTAAACTAAAATTAAATAACTAGACAAGTGCAAGATCAACAGGGTTGTCCTCTCTAAGGACATTTGGAATATTCAATTAAGTTTTAAGTTCTTCTTCAAAAACACCATAATATCCACATTCTCTGGTGAGAGGCTTGATCTCTGTGCAGACACAGACATGATGCTCATTTTTGATTATCTAAGTTTTCATTTAGATAGATAGGTTTCCGTTTAATGATAAAATATACATATAATGTGTTTTATTAATGTTATTTATAATGTGTTCATTCACAAGTAAAATACATTGCAGTTTTTTCCTAAGCTAATGTTACGGTTGTAGCCATAAAGATTGTATTTTTGCCTTTCGTTAGTGATGCGTGGATGGCGGTTAGGCTATATCAGCGGGCTAATTGCAGGTCAGCTGCGGGTGTATAGCATGACATGGCAGTGGAATGGCGAAAAAGCAGAGAGTGGGCTTATTTGCAGAATGGGAAGAAATGAGACGCCCAATATTAATGGAGGAAGTGCAAGAGTAGCCTACTGTTTAAAGTTTCAGTTAGAGGAGTCATCAGAGGAAAATCTGCAATCGTTCAATGGGAAACAAGATTGCATATTTCCACAACTGCAGCGCCTTGCTTAGGAGAATCATTCCAACAACAAGCGATGTGAGCAAACGCTCATTCGCTGCAGTCTGCAGCTGGCCGCATTTTGGAGGAGAGGCGGAGATTCCTTTAATCTTGTTTTTTTGTGTATTTTGCTGACATGGTTATAATTTTTGCTGTGTTTGCTTAATTTTCGTTTAGGCAAAATTATTTTGCGTTACTTCTGTCCACTTTGAGACATTTTGTGAGGTTTGTACATTTTTATTTCAATTGATTTGTTTGTTAATTTTTGTCTCGGCTCTTTCCCGACAATATAAAGCTATAGACTACCTCCTCAAGTTCACACTTTTCTCAGAGTAAGGTGGATAGGGAAGATGTTGTACGACTTACATTTTGCAAACAAGTAGAAAATGTATTGTTAAAGACATCAGGTAAGAGGTGAACGTCATCTTTGTATTTATTTTATTCTAAAGTTCAGAATAGAGATGGCGCACTGCGCTGTAGGACTTTTTTTTTTTTTTCCATCAGTATTTAGCAAGGTAAGAGGGGTTATTTATGAATTAGAATTGTTTTGTTATATTTCTTTCTTTTGTTTGGCTTCACTGTCGTCCCCCTACTCCGAGTTTAACTAATTTTTGTTTGATACTTTGTTTGAATTTGCTACTTTATAATATTATTTTTATTAGTGTAAATATTTCTATTTTAGTATATATTTGGGTATTATTCTGGTTTCACTTTTGTACATTAAATCACTGTTGTTGACCCTAACATTGTGAAATAACCATAATAATCCTTGTAAGTAAGTTTCGGTAAAGTTACAACAGATAGGTGTGAACTTTGTCTATGACAAGAATTACATTCCTGTACTACAGTGGAAAACCAAAATGTTTCCACACAGGCGACTTAAATGTGTCTGAGGGATCTGCAAGCTTATTACTAAGCAGCCATTATACAGTAACCGAGTTATCGCTTAATCAAGTCACATGACATGACATGCATTTGGAAAATACTAACTTTAGAATATACTATTTAGAACAAAATCTCATCATTACTAACACAATTTAATCAAATGTGATAAAATAAACATGTTTACATTTTTTCAATTAGTTATAGACAAGTGACGTCGACCTCAACAATGGGTTTTCACAATACGTATCAAGGTTGGTGTATCTCAATATTTCAGTTCGGTTTGTAATATTGTTACAACCCTAGTATATACTATTAAATTAGAATTTAGCAGTATGTACATGCAATAAAAAGTTTTGTGCTCATGCTGAGTGACTGAAAATAGTTCAAACTCACAGCTGGAAAACATGGTTCTGCCTTATCACCTTAATGTGAATTATCCATTAGGCTTCAGCCATGCAATGTTGTGAACTAAAACTAGATTCTCCCTCAGATCCTCTTTTCAAAGAGGATTCCTGCCCTCTGTTAGTGTCAATGAGAGATTGATTACTGTTTGCGTGGTGATAATGAATCGTGCTGAAAAAGATGAGCATGAAAACATAACCGAAACAAGCCAGGAAGCTCTGAGCCAACAATTCTCATGTTCTGAAAAATCACTATTTACCTTGACTTTCTCTTCATTTAAACAGCAAGAATACTTCAGTTCTTAAACTGAAGGAAAAATGTCTTCTGCCCACAACACATCAGAAGATTTTACATGATATTTTATAAAACTTGTGAAGAGTCAGTGTTGACTGTACTGTACTCTAAACTTTTTTTTAATGCCAGTGGAATCCAGAATTTAAATCAATCATTCATATAGAAGAAAAGTTATTTAATGTTGTTCGAGGCATTTATACCCCGTATCTAAAGGGTATTCAGACCTAGTTCTATTCAAAAGACAAAGTTGATGAATTATAGATGTGAACTTATAAAGTCTCCCATATACAGTAGACTGTCTTTGTCAAAAAATTACAGCATATAATATAAAACCTTTCATCTTAGCAGACATATGATCCATACACACAAAGTTTGCTCTTGTCATATAAGGTCACATACACTAAGTTTTAAGAGTAACAGCCACATTTAAATAAGGAACTGAATCCTCTAAACCAGGGGTCACCAATCTCGGTCCTGGAGGGCCGGTGTCCCTGCAGGGTTTAGCTCCAACTTGCCTCAACACACCTGCCTGGATGTTTTAAGTATACCTAGTAATACCTTGATTAGCTTCTTCAGGTGTGTTTGATTAGGGTTGGAGCTAAAATCTGCAGGACACCAACCCTCCGGGAACAAGTTTGGTGACCACTGCTCTAAACTATCATTCTGTAGAGACAGAACATGACTGCCTTTCAAAATTGGGACGATGAACCACTTTGACCTTCAAGCTTTTTTTGCAATCATTATTTTTGAGCAATTTTATATCTGTTTTGTTGTGAGCAGATGTGTGTTTATTTTAGTATTATTTACAGATTTTGTTATTATTTACAAATTAATATAATCATTTGGATTTATTTCTATTTATCACAGACTTCTTGTTGGCATTGTAACTCTTACCTTGAGATTTTTTATGATTTTTTTATTTTTTTTATTATTTTTTTTCATTTGTAACGATGGTCTTTAGTCTCCTTGGTAGAGCAACCGACTCCCATGCGGAAGGTTGCCGGTTCGATACCAGCCCGGAGTGGGTTAGGTGGCATGGGACTGGCGGGGTTACATTGGTGCCGTGACCTGTATGACAGTGAGGTTTAGGAGGGTGAGTGTAACGGAGACCAGCTAGTAAGTGCTATGCAGATAAACCTCACTCCTCTGACCTCTAAAGGTACTCTAGAGACAGATGTTAGAGGCCATGGTCTTTAGCCTCGTTGGTAGAGCAATCGATTCCCATGCGAATGGTTGCTGGTTCGATACCAGCTCGGAGCAGGTTGGGTGGTGTGGAACCAGTGGGGTTACACATGAAAGTATTTAACATTCATTAATTGCACTTACTGAGTCATTAAATATTTAACTGTGGCACAGGACAGGATATTACATGCATTGCATCACTACTGACCCTGTACATTTTTACACACAGACACACACACATACACCACACTACACACACATACACACACACACACACACACACACACACACACACACACACACACATTTTAAAAATGAAAGCAAGGCCGTGGTGGGAAGAAACCCGGAAGTTTCATTGAACTGATGACTGTCACGGCCAATCACAGTCATTTCTGTTGAGCAACTGAACACAATGGCAAATCATCTGTGTTTTTGAACGCTCAATTGTGCTTAAATATTAGTGGAAAATAGACTTTTTTTTTTTACATTGCAGAACCAAAATTCAGTATCATGACAAGTCTAAAACAGAGAAAGGATCAGTTGATTGACTAAAGTTTGATAAATGGTATCTAAAAAGTGTTTTTTGGGAATGAAAAAGTTAGTAAACTAGTGCCATTACCCTTAACTAAAAATGAGGTTTGATATCCCGTTTTAATTTCACTATACATTCAGAATGAACCTTCGGGTCACTCGGAAGGAGGTTAAAGGGAAATTTGTTTCACTTTCTCTTTGCTGATAAGATATACAGGCAGGCACACAGCAATACAACATTATGGATGCCGTTCCTAAGTAATTTAATTTGATACATCCAGGTTTCTTTCCACTGCAGCATCGACTTTGCTTTTATGCTTAAATGGCAGCCGTGTAAAATCCGTTTATAATGTTTATTTAAAATCTCTTAAAAAAAAATTTTTCAATAAAAATGTCAGTTGTCGTGACAAATTTAAAAATGACTACATCATTTTAATTTCAATTAAATGAATTAAAAATAAAATCGTATTAATATATAAGATGTATAAAAGCTTTACGTTTAGAGCATCAGAAATTATATGCTTCTTACTAGGGATATCCCAATCAGTTTTTTTTTTTGCCCTCAAGTCCGAGTCATTTTATTTTGAGTATCTGCCGATACCGAAACCCAATCCGATACTTCTATAATACATAAAAAAGAATGAAGAAGAGCGAAGAAACAGGTCCAGGATCTTCCCTATTTTTTATTTAATTTACCTTTTTTAACATCCAACAGCTCTGTTAACAAGCAGAACACCTCTGTGAGGTAGCTTGAACAATCCACGAATAAATAACGTCAAAAAAGTCTAACAGTGCGTTCACACCGAAATCGGTAAGAGTGTCCAAGGTTGCTCTGGCCACCCTGGTGACAACGCTGTCTGCCTTCAGCTCTGGCGGCGAGAGCATGAAAATTCACTACATTGATCTCGTATTTAAATAAGCCATTGCAGCATATCAGTTACATTCCTGCATTAAACATGCTTTCTAGCATGAAAATGTTGCACACATCTTATCAAAATCATTTAACATTAGAAGATCAAGTTGCATATGGTGTGGCTTTGTAATAACATTAATGGACATCAGTAACTCACCAGTAGCTTTTTTTTATTGTATGTTACTGTAAAAAAAACATTGTAAATAATTGAAAATCCGGTGACCGCAATAATCAAACCCTTGGGAACAACTGTGGTCGAAACCAAAATTCACAGTGACTGTTCTTTGAACTTTTCTCAAGCGCTGTACTTCAACATTCTGATTGCTTGCCGCCGAACCTCATCATAGCTCATTACCATTAAGCTGACTTTATTTTAACTTTCCTCGACGCCCACACCGGCGAAGACATGCGGCGCTGCTCCTTGCTGCTTATCGCCGCTTATCTCCGCCGGCTCTCATTGAAAATGGATGACTTCCAGCTACTTTGACGCTCTCGCCGCTTTCGGTGTGAACGTACCGTAACAATGTGCCACCACATAATTATAGATGTGTTAAAAAGTAATAAGAATGTATATATACATTTGTAATTGAGTCCTGTTCAGGAAGTAATGTTCGATTCCGATCGAGTTTGAAACTGCGTGTTCAGGCCCGATTTCCACGTGACCGGATCTGGACATCCCTACTTCCTACCATATTTGATAGCACATCGAAATAATCACAGCTTTTGTGACTTTGAATATCTCACCCTTTCAAATCGCGATTTTCAGTTTTAAAACGATTAATTGTAGATTTAGTAATTATTTATTTTCTGTAGCTATGTTTTTTTTATACTTAATAGATTGATAATTATTAAGAAAGTCTAAAAATGAATGAGACCTGGTGTAAAGATTGATGTCCAGGTCACTAAAGATTCCAATTTTTCTACTTATTATTATGGTTTAATCAAGGAACTTGCATGCATTTGTCTCTGACCTGCCTTGAATGCAACATTTTTCTACTCAGTTGGTTATGTGCACTAAAATAGTTGTTCAATTCATCCATTGTGTAGAATTTTTGCAATCTCTGTAATTTATTTATTTATTATTATTTTTTTTTTGTAGGTTTTTGTTATGCACAGGGTTAGGATTTTCTGTGACTTTTTCCCAAAGCATTAGACAAAAGGATTATTCATTCTGCCCTGCAATACCAGGGGCATCGGGATGAACTTGCTTCATTCACAGTGGAGGCATTTTAATGATGTAGCTCTATAAATTTTTTATCTCCTACCTTTGTGTTTTAAAAATGCTCACGGCTATGCAAAAACCTTGACTACTTATGCATCAAAGCCCATTAACATTTTTTTTTCTTTTCTGAGGACTCATAATGCTCTCAGCTGTGTGGTTAAATGGTTTTGTGCTTTTGATCAGAGAGATGTGTTTCTTGTTTGCTAAGCTCGTGTTAGGTGTTATTGTTGTGATGAGTAGATACACAGTGAAACATGAATAAATATTGATTAAAAAAACACACAAAAAACAATGAATCCTCTGAACTAAATGCTGCCAACCAAAGGTATAATTACATTCAAATCAAATCCTTCTTTGTAGATATTACATATTCTGTTTAAAATAAAGGCGAGCAAGTTTTCTTTTAAAACTAAATAATATAATACACCTCTTTTCTTTTATCTAAAATTGCAATTGCGAGTGCACAATTGGTACCGAGTGGTTTGTTTTGCTTTGTTTTCCTTTTCTACCCACATGTATATTCGTTTGCTTCATTACGGCTGAATAAATCCCATCTGAAACACGTGCTGCATTCCCAGGTGAATCCGTAATGTGAATTGACGAAAAAAGAAGAGCTCTATAATTTGTTTCCATTAAGCAATCCTTTTACAGCCAAATATTCTGCATTGAAATGAAATGCAGTAAAAAGACTAATGATGGTAAAACCGCAAAAGTCACTGACAAAAACAAACAAAAAGTCAGGGAAACATGCTGGGTGGATTTATATCGGTTTCACGACATACTAAGTGTGAGTTATTGATTCTGTTGTTTATCGGTGAGCAAAGACAAAGCATGAGAGATCTGATCTGGAGTGAATCGGCTGGGTAATATCGACAGCTTGCATTGTAAAATGCCACTTTGTTGGCATTATTATCTTTCACTGACAGTGTTCTTTTATAATGAAGGATATGTTTGAATGGAAATCTGGCCTGCGGTTCATTGAAGTATGGGTTTTGTGATGCAAGTGGAAAGCTATTGATTTCATTTCAAGGGTCTTATATCACTCTTCAGGGAGTTTGACTTTTATCTGTCTTTTTTTTTTTATAGAAAGGAGACTCTTTTGGGAGGAAAAAAGCTGCCCAATTATCATGCATTTGATATGAATCTTAAAAGAGCAGAAGTCTTGTGAAAACTCTCTGCTAATAGTCTCACAGATCTGCACTTTGCCCTTTTGAGGTTAATGTTTCAGTAACCTACTGCACTGGTAGATCAAGAGGAACAAATCATGCATGGGTTTTAGAGCTGGCACACATCGTGCAGGTTCTCTTGTTCTGACAAAGGTATAGGGTATTGAGGTTTATCAATGGTGCATGGTGGACATTAGTCTTGCATGGGAACACTAATTAAGCAGTGGATTGAGTCCTTATCATTAATAATATATTTCTAGCCATTTATATACATTCTTATGTGAATTCTAAAGCTATTTTAGACAGTTAATCAGCTGCTACAGATTTTAAACAAAAGAAAAAAGAAATCGTATCAAATGCCCTTTTTGCACTCATATACCAGATGAAGTAGTGATGTATGCACTCCTCTCTCTGGAGGTAAATAATGTTTACTTGTGGATGTACCAAAAATCATGTTGCACTACTTACCTTTTTAACCCTAAATACCTCTTTTGCACAATATCTTGCACAGAATTGTTTCCGTTTTACGTAAAATGCTTGTACAGTATTGTATGTCTTAGGTTCTTTCCAGTGGTGGAAAGAGTACTGAAAAATCATACTCAAATAAAAGTACCATTACTTGCCTAAAAATGTAGTGCAAGTAAAGTAAAAGTATCTGTTGTAAATAATAGTCAAATTATGAGTAAAAAGTAACCCTTTAAAAGTACTCAAGAGTAGTGAGTATTATGCTTTTAAAAGCTGATGCCTTTACATGTCATTTGTGCATGTGTGTGTAAACGTAACATTCTGTAGTGCATGTACTTATTGCCCAGCAGGCACACAATGCCATAAAACACTAATATTAGGTTAGATTTAGGTTGTGGCATCAGGTGACCAAAATTCATTGTCTAGCCAGCGTCTGAGGACAATGTTATTTTAATGTCCAGTAATGACGTCAAATGATGTTGATATTTGCTTAATTTTAGGTTGCTAGAAAGTGAGCATTTCTTCATCAGGTTTGGCAACCAAAATCCATCACCTGATAGACGTCATTGTGGTAACGTCCACACAATGTCAGACTGTAACATCAGTAGACATTTATATTCGGTAGGTTTTAGTTTGGACATTGATGTTGGCCTGACGTTGAGTTCTGACATCAACCCAATTTGCATTTTTTAAACAAAATGCAACATCTCCATGACATTAGTGTACAATGCAGGCACGTGCACACAATCTGTGCAGTGCACATGCCCTTTTTAGTCTTGGATTGAAAGTACCCTTCCAAAATGATTCAAAAGTGCAACAACACAGCTCTCTGTACGCATGCGACAACACTGCTGATCAGAACGTGCGCGACAACACCACTCTTCAGTACGCGCGCGCGACGACGACGACAACAACCCCCTCTCTCTCTCTTCAAAAAATTTATCCTGTACATGCCCTTTGGAAAGTCTCTGCATGGGCCTGGTACAAGGTCAATCTGCAGGGTTTAGCTTTAACTTGCCTCAACACACCAGCCTGGGTGTTTCAAGTATAACTATAAGAGCTTGATTAGCTTGTTCAGTTGTGTTTGATTAGAATTGTAACTAAAATATGCAGGACACCGGCCCTCCAGGAACAAGTTTGGTGACCACTACCCTAGAGACAAGAAAAAAATTTTTAAAACTACTTAGTAAATTACAATTCCTTTCTACAGTAGTTATATAGTAGTATAGTTAACTATTTCTAGTACCCATATAGGGCACACTTTATTTTGATGGTCCATTTGTTAAATTCAATTTACATTGCATCTACATGCCAACTAATTCTCATCAGATTATAAGTAGACTGTTAGGTTGGTATTAGGGTTAATGTAAGCTGACATGTACTTGCAAAGTTTCTTACAGTCAGTTAAATGTCTGTTAAAGAGCAGTATCAACAGATAATAAGCAGACATTCCACTAATATTCAAATGGACCATCAAAATAAAGTGTTACCTATGTATGTAACATATATATGTATATACACACAGTGCTCAGCATTTATAAGTGCACCCCTCACAAATCTTTCTTTTAAATTGATATTTTTAATAGGAAGCTATACAATATTATATTTGTGCATATACAGTTAAAGTCAGAATTATTAGCCCCCCTTTGATTTTTTTTTTTTTTAATTTTTAAATTTTTCCCAAATTATGCTTAAGAGCAAGAACATTTTCACAGTATGTCTGATAATATTTTGTCCTCTGAAGAAAGTCTTATTTGTTTTTTTTTCCGACTAGAATAAAAGCAGTTTTTATTTTTTAAACATCTTTTTTGGGACAAAATTTTTATTATTTTAATAAGTATATCTGTTTAATCTGTTTTGTTTAAATGCACCTAAATAAATTGCCTATATTCACTGAGAAATGGATAAAAATATTCATTTTCAAAATGGGGTGTACTTAATTATGGTAAGCACTATATATATGATTACCGCTCCAATATGTTAGTTATGTATAGATTTAAAAATTGCTCTTACATCCAGTGTTGTGTTTCTGTTTATAATTATGTAGCACTGTGGTCGTGCAAAACATGACATTTTGTTCCACTTTATGTCCACACATGTACTGTATAGAAATGATAATAAAGCCTCAAAACTAAATACACTGTGGCTATGTCTAAAAGTCTTTTTTTTTTTTTTTTTAAAGCTAATGCCAATCCATATAGGAACCCTATTACTTTCAAATTACTAATTTATTAAAGACTTCAGTTAAACACATTATTAGTTACAATGAGTGATTAAAATCAACACTCTAAAGAAAAAGTAATGCTAAGAAAATAAACAATATCATTTAAACATGTTAATTACACAAGGTAGGTTTAACATCGATGTCTAAATCTAATTTAAATTTATGTGTAAGTTTCATTGTTGAAATAATTTACACACTGGAATTCATAACTTGTTTTCGTAGCAGAATCTATACTGATTATAGTATAAGCTGTTCTCAAATGTGTGTCATGGCGTACCTGCATATCCTTTACTATAAACTGAAGTATTATTACTAATATTTTATATCCTGTTTTTTAACCATAATGTAGATGCTTTCAGGGCTGAAATTATATTACAGATGATATTCTTGTCTCATAGTTGTGTACCATGATCTAATGGGAAACATTAAACAAGCAAGCGAGGGTCAATTTAGTGATGAATAAAATATATATTAAGAACAGTTTGACAAGGTTAGCCAGCATTTTGCATCACTCAGCACTTATTGTTCATGAATTAAACCTTTTTTTAAACATCGGTATTACGTAGATGACATAAGAGCTCATTGGACCACTGAAGGACAATTTATTACAGTATATCAGCCTAAATAGCTGTTTATCAGTTGAATAAAGTTTGCGCAGATGAATTTGCCCATGAGCCTTTTCATTTTAACCACTTTACATTTGAAAAGATGTATGCAAGGCATGTTTTTGATGCCATATGTTAGTGTCAGAGTTTTTCTTCAAAAGCGACAAATGCTTTTTAATGCTCATGTAGAAATGTTAAGCACTCTTGTCAGTAAGAAGTAAAATTACATTGACTTTGTAAAAAAAGATAAAAGAGGAAACCAAACTTCTTGTTTGTTTTTCCTTACTCCCTCTTCTTACAGTATTTCCCCTTTGAAGTGGTTGAGACAGTCTGCAGAACCGAGACCGTGCTTGATATTTCCCAGCGGTGTTAAGCAAACACGGCATCATGAAGTGCAACATTCTCCCACTCGATTGCCTGTGTGCGGCCCCATGGGCAAAGCTGTCAATGTGAATCTGTGCTCTTACACATCTGCTGCTCAGGTATGAGTTTATTCCAGCCTGCGCACCATTCAAATCCAGATTTAATTACCGGATAGTCTGCAGCTTCAGGCCCTGGGAAGGTAGTTCTCATGGAAATCCCAAGCGTGAGCAGAAAAGACATTTATTAAACCTACTGTCAGCTGGTATAGCTCTTTTCCAATAACTTTGTAAAATTGTGCCTTCCTTGATTTGTCACCACGTTCGCAATTGGGTTTATTTTAGCAGTGTTTGGAAAACTACTTGAAGCTGTGGATTTCCATGGTAATAAGATCCTCTGTTTAATGTAGTTAAACTAAAGTAATGCTTTTGGGGTAAATAAAGAAGCTAACTGACTTATTGACTGCATTAAAGTTTCTTAATTCGAGGTCTCCTATATCAAATGTTTAAAATAAAATTTTTGTTAATTTAAGTGCAGCATCAGCCCTAAACTCCTCCTTTGCTGTGGTTGCACTGATGGCCCAGTCTTTTGTGATTGGTGTACTGTTTGGAGTGCACCAAATGAATATCTGAATTTCCTTATAGATGTCTAGAACATGGGATTCTCAACCGGTGGGCTGCAAGAGCTTAAAATTAACTTAAATATTATACCATAATTATGTATAATGAAAGTAGTAATGACATTTCTCATTTTTTCTGATTGAACAGGCTAACTCGGAATTCAGCAAAAACAGCCTCACTGTTAATTACAGACATAACTGTGGCTTAAACTTTCAACCGCTGCAAGTCAACTTATATAAATCAAACCATCACGCAAATGCAAAAGGTAAGGACGATTAGAGTTATAATGACCAGCTCGCGTGTGCCTCACATCTGTGACTCGTACTGTATCAGAGTCGCTTAAGTTTGTTGATTTACAAACTGCATGCTTTCTTTGTGTGAACAATTTATAATATCCACATAGTTTACTAAATTAACATCCTGTGAGCGTTTTATATCTGATGTGCGTTCCAAAAGGAGGATCTAGCGAGGCTCGGTGGTGTTTCAGTAGTGAACAGCTGTTCAGTGTTCCTGTCAGTGAACTCCAATAATGTCCAGCTACAAATTAAACGGCCTTCAGATTGATGCCTTTCAACAGATTTAGAGGGTTTCTACTGTATTTTACATTTGGGGTTAGGGTTAGGTTATTTTAAAATATTTGAATAATAGATCAATAAATGATTAGAAGTCCGTCTAATTTGAAGCAGCAGTTTTTTTCTTTTTCTTTTTTTGCCATTTTTTGTCAGGTTCCTTTACTGAAGAAAAGAACCAAATACTCTGCAGTTCTAAATAACTGAAATAAAAAAAATCAGGAGCTTTGAATCTGTCTACTTATATACATATGTGTGTGTGTGTGTGTGTGTGTGTGTGTGTGTGTGTGTGTGTGTGTGTGTGTGTGTGTGTGTGTGTGTCTGTGTGTCTGTGTAAAATATATATTATTATATTTTATATTATATTGAAATATATGCATGTACAGTATATACAATGTTTCAGGGTTTTTATAAAATAGTAGTAAAATGTAGTAAAATAAGGTAATGATAGAAGGCATAATAAATGTTTTGCTAATAAATAAAGCTTTAAAATAAGCATTTTCTCTAGACAATCAGTTTGGGACTTTAATAAAATATCTGAGAAGGAGGTGGGCCTCAAAGTGAAAGGCAAAGAGCTTAGAATCACCAAGAGACGACACTCAATGGAATGTTCCATTGCAACAGCAGCATCCAGCAACAGCCCCACTATTCCGCCATTTTGGAGTGAAAACGATTGGATGTTAATAATGCATTTATAAATGTTCAATTATGATAAATAAATGTTTTACAGGTGTTGTTCATGATTAGTTCATGTTAGTAAATGCATTAACTAATGAACCTTGTTGTAAAGTGTTACCTATACATTAAACAGGATTTACAAGTACTTTTACATGAGACTGTTGCGCAGAATATTGTGCAAGAGAGGTATTAAACATGAATATTGTGCAAAAAAATTATTTAAGGTTTAATATTGTGCAAAAGAGTTAAGGTTGAAGCAAGTACTGCAACATTATTGTGGTACATGTATAGTAAACATCGCTTTCATTATTGAGTCCTTGTAAGATGAAATTTAAAGTGTCAGCTGCATAAAAGGAAGAGTATTTCTGGTGGTTTGTCAAGCCCACTTACCTGAATGAAGCACAATTTGAAATGCACAATGTTTCTAAGGGGAGTGATTAAGAAAGTGTCTCTAGTGCAAAAATGAAAGTAAAAAAAAAAAAAATAGTAATTAAGTTATTTTGTTAACCTTACTTTTATGTTATATGTGAAACAGATAATTTAGATATCAGATGTATTAAACTGTCTTGTCAACATTTTAGAAATTATTTTCATTGGGATATTGTTTTAAAATGTTACTTTTCAAAGGACATGCACTCATTTTAACTCATATTTAACTCAATATTTTAAATCATTTTGTCTAATGTTAGTTATCCGTGCTGTTTTCCTATTAAAATTTTCATTCCAAAATGGCTGCCTCGTGACACTGGTGGCATCTAGTGGCTGTTTCCTAAATAGCAACAGAGTGTCGCCTCTTGGTGATTCTATGCTCTTTGCTTGAAGGGACTTTGATTATCTCAGCACTTGTATAAACAGTAATTTGAACAGTAACAATAGTTTGCCATTTGCTTTCACAGCAAAGAAAACCACATCGACAACACAATCCAAATTCGTGTAAGACTCAGCTATAACAGCAGTGTCTGAGGGTCAGTGTAAACGTTTGTAGGCAGTCAATGTAGTCTGTTCTGCCCTCACAGAACATGACTGTACTACAAAAGAGAGAGTGAACATTTCGAAGTAAAGTCCCAAGGCATAACTTTAGATCAGTTCCAAGTCCACACAACATAGTTCTCAGCAAAAGTTACTCTAGCTTTCTTAGTCTACAAACGACCAATGGCTCTTTTCAATACAATGCTGAAACTGAAAAAACAAACAAAGTTAACACTGGCAAAATGCAACTGACAGCAATTCAAAACTTTTTGATTTAGTGGCTAATTCACAGTAATTTGTATAAATATAATTTGTAAATTTATTATTATTTTGTTTATCCCCAATGGAAGTAGGTTTAGGAAGGGTGTTTCAAAATTGACTCGTTTTAAAGTGTGTAAATATTCATAGGAATGAAATTTCATACAAAGTAATGTGTATATATATATATATTTTGAAAGTAATGCATTACACTATTAAGTTACTTTTGCGTTACTTTTCCTTACCTGGCTGAAGTTTGACCTCTTTCAGAACTTGAAGGTGTTTTTTCACCTTTTTTTATAGAGAAGCTCTGCATTTAACAGCTACCTATAAAACCTACACCTTCATTTCCCTTTAAAAAAATGTAGGATACAATTATATTTTGAGAACCTACTGAGCTATGCATGCTGTATATACAGATTAATGAAATGTGTTTGCTACTTTGCAACTGGAAATGTCAAGATGCACATCAATTTTGAAAATGCGCATAAAAAACAGATGCGCATGACCCCAACACTGTCAGTTATTCATTCATTCATTCATTTTCTTTTCGGCTTAGTCCCTTTATTAATCCGGGGTCGCCACAGCGGAATGAACGGCCAACTTATCCAGCAATTTTTTTTATGCAGCAGATGCTCTTTCAGCCGCAACCCATCTCTGGGAAACATCCACACACAGATTCACACACACACTCATACACATATACAGACAATTTAGCCTACCCAATTCACCTGTACCGCATGTCTTTGGACTGGGGGGGAAACCTGAGCACCCAGAGGAAACCGAGCCGAGGTTCGAACAAGCGACCTAGCGACCTTCTTGTTGTGAGGCGACAGCACTACCTACTGTGCCACTGCCTCGCCCTCACTGTCAGTTACTATACCACATTTGGTGCTCAGTTATGTTTAGTTTTGCCTTCTATCAATGTCTCAGTTATACATATTAGCTATTGCATTAGAAACAAAATGATAAAAAGCTGAACTGAATATGCCTCAAATAAGCTGCACAAGAATTTACTATGAGTACAGAGATTTAGATGAATCAGTAAATCAATTAGGTCTAATTGAACCCAGCTTAGTTCTTATATACAGTAAATAAATTGCTGCACAGGCATATTATATATGGTTTTTCCCAAAAATAAAAAAAATTAAAAAACAGTACAAACAACAGTACACAAAACAACATGCTGGTGTTTCATCAAAAAAATGTATATGCATTCATCATATACTACTTTAAGATATTTTATGCCAGACTCCTCTCCTCAGCATTGCAGTGGTATTTTCACAGACTTTATCTCAAGACTAAACATTGTGAGAAATATTTCTATGAATAGCGACATATAGACCATATCGCCTGTGTCTGCTTGAAACTACAACAAAGGCATCAGATCTTATCGTGTGCTGGTTTCCTCCAGCGTCAGTCTTGGCAGTGATAAAACAACACAGCCAAGCAGATGGAGGAGAGACCCTTCTCTCCATTGTACAGGACAAGACAAGCTGCTGAGAGCGAAACTATACGCAAGATTCAGTTGCAAAGCATATGCAAGCGCCGTGAGCCAAAAAAGAGCAAGAAAACAAAATCTTATGGAAGTTAATGGAGGCTATCAATCATCTAGACCCAAGAGACAAAGTTTCTTGTGATATGGGGAATTAAGATTTACACAGGGAGATGGATGACGCATTTGTGTGTTATGATGGTAAACTTCAGAGCTGAGAAAGTTTTACAAAGCTACAAGCCATTCATAATTTAATGTTGCTTGTTAGCAACAGGGAACAAAAAAGGGGGGAAAAGCTGAAAAAAGTCATTGGCTTTGACTTCAATCAAAAAAAAATGCACAGTATATACTGACAAAAATATGTAGCAGAAATGACAGTATAACCATTTTACCTACACAGCATTGCAATTTACAAAAAATCATCTGAAGTTTTAATGAGTCTCAATGCCGACAGCCATTTTGATACATTATCTTCATTCTCTTGTATTAGAAAACGTTTTAGTAAATTGGGAAAATCATATATTAAAACCTCAAGGCATGTCTCCAAAAGCATTCCGTCTTTCCAATGAATTATATTTGTTTTGTTGATCTCCACTGGAAAGCATGCATTGACAATTCTGGGATTGTTCTGAGTTTCTGTCCTTGAAATGTTTCACAAAATAACTGGTGAATTGATTCCTTTCTACTTTAGATTTTCCAAGTACATTTTCTTTCATTACCTCAAACATCCATATCTATCTTATTGTCATTAGCCTGCATTTTGCAAGTGTTGAATCCAATATGACTCATAAAAAGAAAAACAGAACTATATTTAATGTCTAGCAAAACATTGCTTTCTCTAAAGAGAGTTCAACAGATGAACGCCACACGCTGTCAGCTAAAAAACTGTTTCCTTCATTAGGCAGTTAATGGCTCTGTGTGTTTTGAAGCTTTGGCTGTATTGACAATAAATTCAGTTCAGTGAATTGCATATTTGCCACAGAAGTCCATATGTCCATTTATACAGATTCAATGAGCACGGCTTTCTAAACATTAATAAACTTTCAAAATGCATGAAATTCGTTTTTCAGGGACAAACACCGCATCCTCAGTCAATATTCTTCAATAAATATAGTACATACATAGTTTTTTTTTTTTGTCTGTTTTTTTTGCACTTGCCTACTGTGACAGAAGATGAATCAAAACACACTCCAGAACATGTGGAGTGTTTATGTGTCATCTTTTCATCTGAGTGCAAGTCATCTTGATTCAGCTCACTGCTTCTGATTGTATGAGAAAAGAAATGTTTGACATGTCTAGGTTATTGTTTGACCTCTGAGGATGGACCAGCTCTCTTTCGCTTTGACTAGGAACGCTTTGACAGGAAAAGACAGATGACTGTTTGTGCCTGAGACACAATGAATGTATCTACTCGGCGTACTCTCGAGTAATGATTTTCATTACATTTTCTTATTGATTTTTTTTTCCACCAGATGTCTTTATTTTTCTACAAAATTTATGTTTTACAGTATGCTATTTGATAGACAGACGGACAGACAGACGGATGGATGGATGGATGGATTGATGGATGGATAGATTGATGGGTAGGTGAATGGATAGATAGATAGATAGATAGATAGATAGATAGATAGATAGATAGATAGATAGATAGATAGATAGATAGATAGATAGATAGATAGATAGATAGATAGAAGCAGTTTGAAAAGGATAGATAGATAGATAGACAGACAGACAGACGGACGGACGGACGGACGGACGGACGGATGGATGGATGGATAGATAGATGGATGGATGGTTGAATAGATACATACATTGATGGGTGGATTGGTGGGTGAATAGATAGCTTGGATGAATAATGCAAATTTTGGTGGGTGAATAGATAGCTTGGATGGATGGATGGATGGATGGATGGACGGATGGATGATCGAATAGATGCATATGTTGATGGGTGGTACTGGTGGGTGAATAGCTTGGATGAATAAGACCCCATGGGTGAGATTGATCAATACTTGGCTGGGTATGTGTATAAATGAATGAATGGATGGAGGGGTGGATTGATAGTGAATAGGTAGTTTGGTGGATATATGGATGGATGAATGTAAATCAGTGGATGAATAAAAAAGTAGATGGTTGAATAGGTAGATGGATGAAGGAAGGTTAAGTTGGTAGATGAACAAAAGGGTGATGGGCTAATTAGATGTATACTTATTTGGATAGAGGATGAATAGATTGATGCAAAGATGGGTGGGTGGATGAGTGGATTAGTGAATTGATGAGCGGATATGTGGAGTTTAGGGTGAATAGGTAGTTAGATAGCTAGATACACAGTTTACATAACAAATATGGCTATATACAGTAGCCTATGCTTATCCTTGTAATAGTGAGTCCTTAACTATTTTTTCTGATGAGGGCGAATAGCCAAGAGAAACTGAATTTGCAAACCATAAAGGACTCCGGGTGCAGTGCGCTTTGCCAGCACAGCAGTCTATTAATGTCATCACCTTTAGACCATGTCATGAAGCCAGCAAAATAATGCTGCATCGATCAGGATTAATTACTATTGATCTGAATTAATCTAGCACGACAAAGCCAATCTGTCCACCTATGGCTGTTGTTCAGGGCTGTTGTTCGATATTCCAATATGTGAGATTTACACACGTTGTTTCATTAATTCTCTGATGGACATTGTGTAAAAGTGTTGTTTAAAATATGAATTCATAAAAAATCAATTACCTCAATATTCAATATTGCATCATTAAGACAAAATCGGTTAGCTTTGGTGTTAATGAATGCATCTCAATTAAGTCGGTGTAAGACCTTTTAACAATATTGCCTTGTGTAACTGACAACCAGGGTAAAAATTCAATTAAAGCTGTCAGAACAGATGCTTTTGCAGAACTGAAGTTCTTAAAGCGACGTGACACTGCTGTCAGGTTCAAAAGGGTCATTAATGTAACATGTCAGCAAGACAATGTTGCATTGGAAACCACGCAGAGCTGCATATCGAGGCACTGAAGGACAAAGAAGTCTTCACATATTAAACAGATTGTCCACAGAAGGTTGACACATTTACATTGTCTACTTAAAAGCAACCAAAGGATGTTTAGAGTATTGTGTTGTCTAATTAATTTCAGTTCTGGATGTGATTTTTCTTTATCTTTGGAGCCAGACCAGCAGGATTAAAGGTTTACTGAGGATTTCACATTTATTCATTTAGCAAGAATGATGAGACTGATGGGGTCATACCAATCATTTCTAATACACAGGTAATTTCATTAAGGAATTGATGATGGCAGGCGCATTGCGGAGCCCGGCTGGCGGCCAGAGAAGTATTAAATCAATAACAGCAGTCAACAAGTAGAACAGATGTCATCACAATGAGAACACAGAGGACCTTGAGGAAACCATCTATCAGTCCCAGCAAACGGGAATTTTCAGAAAGTAGCTGTGTGAAGCCATTTTACTGTTTAATTTAGATGTAAAACAAATGTATTATAGATTAATAAAATAGCAGTTAATGACAAAAAGTGAAAATAAAGCTTAAGTTGTCAGTTAAAAAAAAAATAATAAATACAAAATAATTATATATTCAATTCTACATTAAAAAATATGAAAGCATGCATAAACATTATACATTTATCAAAGATTACAAAAATAAATATAGCTGCAAGTACCAATTATTGGCGCCAAGCAGCCCAGCGGCCACATAATAAACGAACAAGGCAACAAGCTATAGAGCAACTGGAAAATTCTACAACTTTTTGGCAGCATGATCTGAGCCAAATTTGGTGGAAATTGGTCTAACAATCTATGAAGAGTTCAAAGCAATACATTTTTTAACTAATTCAAAATGGTGGAAAGGAAGTTGTGTCAATTAGGGAATAAATTATATGTTCTATTATGTTCATTATTAATGTTCTCTGTATGATACAAGGAATCTGCAAGATCAGTCTTATGGCAAAAGACAAAACTGTTCAAAAGTCAATTTTATGAAATTTGGACAAATGGGTGAGATTTTTTTTTTTGTATCTCCAGACCACTGGGGGCAGTGCACTAAAATACTGCAGCTCACTTCAGACCATATTAGTGATAACACACACCAAGTTTGATGAACAAATGAATGTTGAATACGTCAATGCATTACCAAGATAACACCATAGGTTAATTTTTGCAAGCTCTACGTTAAATTTGTTTGCAAGTCAATCAAAAATGGTTTGTCTAATAATAATAATAATTCCTTATATAGCGCTTTTCAAGACGATCAAAGTGCTTTACACAATGGGGGGAATCTCCTCACCCACCAACAGTGTGAAGCATCCACCTGGATGACATAACGGCAGCCATATTGTGCCAGACCAGCTGATTGGTGGAGAGGAGACAATTATGATATGGGGATGGTTAGGAAACCATGATGGACAGAGGCCAGTGGGCAAATTTAGCCAGGATCACAGGGTTAAACCCCTACACTTTTTCATCATCGACTTTGGTTTAATGATGCTTACTGAGCAGTAAAGAGTCCCCATTAATATACTGGGTCGTTTGGACCCACACAGACTGTTGGCCTCATTAACACCACTTCGGGCAGCAACCTAGCCTTTCCATGTGGTCTACCATCCAGGTACTGAACGGGCGCATTCCTGCTTAGCTTCAGTGGGCGACCATGTGAGAATTGCAGAGAGCTAGCTGCCGGACAGTTGCAGAAAGCTAACTTAATTTCCAACTTTTTGTCTGCATGGTCTGTGGATCATGGGATTCAATTTTGGTAAAAATCGAACACAAGGAATAGCGAAAAAATTGAGAAAAATGGAGAAAAAAATGTAGCACATTTGGTTTAAAAGTTATAAAGATAAACATAAGTGAAAATTTGGACATGGTTTTGGGATAAGTGAGAAGTGGTGGGGCTAGGGAGTTTGAATTTCAAATTTGTTGTGGTTGAAGATCAGACTGTCCTCTATCAGTGTGCCAAAGTTTACACTAATGCCGCAAACGGTTCATAGTGCTACCATAGATTTACAGAGAGTAAGAAGAACCCGGAAGAATAGTAGCAAGAAACAGACTGGATACAATAGTTGCCTACGCATCTAATTAAATACAGTAAAAAATAAAAAACTGAACCAACCAAGTTAAAACTATTTGTTTAAAAGTATATAGTATGCAAATATTCTTTTTATATTTTGGTCAAAAGTTTTTATATTATCAGTTAATTAATGCAAATGTAAAATGCATATAAATGTTATCAGTTGATAATTGAAAATTAATACAAATAATAAAATAAAATAAAGTTATACTCAAAATAATGAATAATGTTAACATTTTATAAATATTTTGTCTAATCTGATGTTTCTTTTTAATACAGATAAATTGCACTGCAAGGGTAGAAGTGTGCAGACATAAGAAAGCCACACTCAAAACCATGAACATTAATCTTACCCAGCTCGCTCTTTCCTTGTAAGACTTTCTAGATGTTGAAAGGCTGCTGCAGGGGTTTGCTCTCATTCAGACACACATTCAGAGCATCACTGAGGTCAGGAACTAATGTTGGGCAAAGGCCTGGCTTGCAGCCCGACGTTCCAGATCATTGCTTGTTCAGGTCTAAGCTCCATGCAGGTCAGCCGAGTTTTTCCACACCAGACTCCTTAAACATTTCTATTTCATGGCCCTTGCTTTGTGCACAGGCTTCTGTGTTAAGTTGGAACAGAAAAAGAATAGTTTCAAGACTTCTGGATGAAAGTTTGCACTATCCAGTGGAGTACTTAGTTTAGTGTCAGCACAAAGTATTATTTTAATACTACTTATCAACTTGAATAGCACGCAAAATGTTTAGTTTTTTAATTTACTGTTTTGCTAGCAAAAACTATTTACTGCACAGAAAACTCAATAATGGAAAAAATAGGCCACATTGTCTCTTTGCCTTCTGGAAAAATGTACAAAGAGATGTTACAAATGTAATTTAACAAGTCAATCTGTGCCAACAAGATGGCATTTTGCATCTATCATACTGAACGCGTTTTTCAAAGACATTTTTTTCTTGGAGTTGATAAATTTTGTTTGCTTAATTACATTTTTGTTTTTCCCCTAGCTACGGAAACACTTGAAAGTCAGCAGGCAGTGTGATTAAATTACTTGAAGTGGCATTAACTCTTCAAAGTGTAATCAATTGTCAATAATTTAACATCGGAAGCTAAATATTTTGATGGTGTTACGAAAGGAGACAACTTGACTTTAAGTTATTCACAACTCTAGATCATCAATGCGCAAAAGAAGTGAGTAGGTAGAGAAAAATCTATACGTAACATAATGCGTTGCCATCTGTGGACTGCTGAAGAAGGGAAAAAAAATCGAAGAACTGGCACAGTTTAAGGCCCAAGACTGTTAAAGTGACTGTCGAGAGTGAGGATGAGAGACAGAGAGAGGGAGAAGTGCAGAAAACTGCCGTCTGTTCCCCAGGAAGCATTTAATTAATTATCATAATTGACATCAATAGCAGCTGTCAGGCTCAGTGACTGTGCTAGAAGTGTGGAAGTAGGAGAAAAGCGGTGCCGGCCTCTCGGGGACACACTTACTGTATTGCTTCTCCATTTGACCTGCTCACACTCAGTCTCCAGGCCTAAAGAGAGTCTGTTAACTCATTGACTGCATCAGCAGGCTGCCGTCGCAAGCTGTTTATTCTTCATCATCCGTTCTGTCACTGTTGATGTTGGTCCGAGCCGATTTGATTTATGCACCACTATTCCAAAACTTGATGCCTTTGATGTTTTTTTATTATATTTTATTTTTTTGTCAATTTAAGATATATATTTTATTAGGGGTGCAATAGTACACCTGTAACAGTTACTGTCTCGTCTCAGTGTTTATATTTTGTACCTTGCATTTCCTTATTGCCCTCTCATCTTAGCCTCATGTGGTTGAAAGTTTTTGAGATATCTGTAGCTTACTTTTGAGAGAATCTGTGTGCTACGATTCTAGTGCATCTTACCAGTAATCAAATAATGAATTTAGCAATCACAGTCATTGTAGTGGAATAAAAGCAACATAAACTATTTTTCCAAGCATTTCCTAAGGAGGCAACACATAGATGCCAAAATTAAAACTGGATATGTGACATACTTTTTTTTAAGGATGCACAATATATCGGCGGCCATATCGTTATCGGCCGATAAATGTTATTTTTAAAGTTATTAATATCGGTCTGATTTAAAAATTAGGCGGATATCTTTAAGCCGATAAACTACTTAATTGTACAAAACTACCTGCCTCGCACATGTGTGGGCAAAACTTGTTCAGACTTGTCCAGTGCTCTATAACAGAGCTTTCCTCACAATGTTTATTCCTTCAAAGTCCATCTTTCCTTAATGTGGTATTGCTGTGTGTAAATAACTCAATAAGTAATCATATTCCTTATCATTGTAGATACGCTTGAAAGAGTTTCATTGTGTATTTTGGGTTAAATCGCCTCAGGATTACTTGTGTAAACATAATAGCAACAATGCACAAATGCTAAACAACTCGTTGGGTTGTTTGTAATCTATCATGATTATTTGTTCTTATAAATGTGTTGCTTGCCATGTGTTGTTGGTGTAAGAGTGTGTTCAGTTTGATCGGCATATTTATAATAATAATAACGAGCGCACGTGAGGGATATCACTGCACACACACACATATACACATCTGATCTGCAAGCACGGGGAGATGTGTGCCAGTCACTGAATCCAGCATAGGGGTTCTCAACTCACCGCCACATTCTGTCTTTATATTATGCTCTGTGTTTGTTTGTCTGTCATAAAGTCATCTGTGCTCAATGCTCAGCTGTTGAATCAAAATCTGACTTGAACAAAAACATGTTACACAGCGGCTGTAAAGTTTAAAATGTACAGCGGTTACCATAAACCTTTCATCAATCATATTTCTGGCTATTGACATCAAGAACAAACATAGAAGCGTTGTCTGATGAATTGTAATACTATTTGTATTTAGCTTTTCCCTTGTATGGTGGCTCTGAATTGTCAAAACACCTCTCAAAATGTGTTTTCAGACACTTTTCAGATATTTGTACATATGTACATACTGTAACACGTTTAATTCAAGAACATTTGAACTGGTTTCAGTCCTTAGTTCTTTCATTTTCACTTTATTTAAGTTATATTTATTTAACTTGCTTGTTAATTAAATTCCATTTTGTTGTTTTTACAAAGTAAGTTTTATGCAACAGTCAAGTTGCATGTTAATTTGCTATGTTAAGAAAAGGGAATAATGTATTTTTGGCATGCTAATTTATCTGAAATCATGAATAACGGTCTATATAATCACCTTGCAAGTTTGAAATTAAAGTTTTTTTTTTTTGTTTTGAGTAGACTATTCAGTGCATAAAATAAGTTCAAACTTTTTGAAGTTTTTAAAATAAAATCAGTTGTTCAGTGTATAAAAATCTAACATTTTGAAATATTTATAATTATTGGCTATAGTATATCGGTTAACGGCCTCCAAATCTTAAGAGTTATTGGTTATTGATATTGACCCAAAAAGCCATATCGGTGCATCCTTACTTTTTTTTTTTATTTTTTTTTTTTACTTCAGTTTATTAGCCTGGCTTGCATATCTTCTATGTAATTTTATCATTGAACCAATCAGTTATTGTATAACCAACAGTTTTCAAGACAGACATTACCTTTAAATGATCTTTGAAAAAGAAGATTTAACATTAAGCAGTGAGCTTGTGTTGTTTGTAATTTAGCTTTAAATTGTGCAAGCTCTTTGGGCTCTATTTTGACGGTCCATGCGCAGAGCGCAAAACGCAGGGCGCAAAACGCAGGGCGCAAATGCTTTCAGGGTGTGTCAGAACGCATTTTTGCTAATTTAAGGACGGGAAAATCCGCTTTGTGCTGTGGCGCATGGTCTAAAAGGGTTGAGTTTATTTTATATTTATAGTTTATAGTTATAGGTGTGTTTTGAGAATAAACCAATCAGAGTCTCATCTCCCATTCCCTTTAAGAGCCAGCTGTGTCGCGCCATAAGCGCATTTGCTATTAACATGACGTAAAGTAAGTTCACTTTTGCTTTTGCTCTCGTGGATAGGGAAACCTTACCGCACAGACATCAATTAGCCTATAAATAATTGATTTTGTTTGTTAAGCGCAAAGATTTGTTTCAAAACTATTTCTAAATTAAGTTCTAACTTTCAGCAAACGAATAAATGAACAATATTACCTAACCTAACGATATTGTTTCATCTTTATCATTACAGCTGAGGTCTGAACTCTGCTGTTGTTTTATATTCAGAATAATATTTAAAACAATGTCTAGTTATTGTTCTTAGTGTGAATGGCTCTTCATTGGATTTTATTTTGCATGTTATGTGCAGTTTTGTTGCCGGAACTGTTCATGCAGTGAAAAGAATATCTCTTACAGTTGGTTGTTACGTCATTGCAGCAAGACAGCTGGTTTACAGTGAGAGCATCTAGAAATGTGAGAAAACACCATATGTCTGTTCCTTCTGAAGATTCCTGAAAGACCCCAGTGATAGAAGAGTCTCTGCATTGATTCTGTGGGCTAGCCTGAACACCTTCCGGTGATCTACTCAGACCTGTAGCTTTTCTACCATGGACATCCAGTGTTCTCCTGCCTCCGTTGCCTAGCCTGCAGCTCTGCACAAGAAGTTTGGCCAAAGGAGGAATGGTCATGCCCAACTGAACCTGGTTTCTCTTAAGGTTTTATTTTATTTTATTTTATTTTTTTATTTCCTTCACTTTTGTCAATTGGTGAAGCTTGTTCCCCACAACTGTTACCAATGGCATGCTTGGTTTGGGACTTGTGGAGCTGCGCATTGATAGAGTTTTCCTTCAGTGTTTGGACTTTCAGCTGTAAAATTTAAACTACACTACACTAAACTGAACTGAACTAAACTGAACTTAAAGTCTAAAACTAGATTGACATAGTTTCAGTTTAATAGAACTTCTATGTTAAGCTGCTTTGACACAATCTACTTTGTAAAAGCGATATAGAAATAAAGATGACCTGAATAAACGTGACCTTTTTGAGGTCAACAAACATCTTAAATAAATGGAAGCTCTTTTACTTGCTTTGATATCCTGGTCATCTTTAACCTTTAGGGAACATCTGGTATAATTCAACCACTGCCCATAAACTGACCTTGTCAGTGATGTTCTCTCACTAATGTTTACAACATTGCGCCCTTAAAAAGTAAGCATTCTGACATTCGTCCCTGAGATTAAGACCAACTCTGACCATTCCAGCTTGTTCTTGTTTTAAGCACTCCCTGCGGTTCAGTGCTGCTTAGCCACTTGATTTTAATCAGCGTAACATCCAGCTACAGTCCTCCAGCAGTGGTCTTGTCTCACTCCAGACGCCTCTAATGCTGCTGTGACCGTTCATTTGTTTTGCCGCACTGAGCCTTAACAACAGGACATGAGCAGAGCAGTGTGTTTCCTTCCAAGCAGGTTATGCAACAGCCACTTGGGTCTAATCAGCATCAGCTGTGATGAATCGTATGGAAAAACACTTCAGAGCGAATCAAGGTGAAGAGACAAAACACAGCCTAACACTGCTCCTGTTTCAGGGACAATGACCTCGTCCTGTAGGAGCCCAGGGCCACTGTCACATTCCAATATATATATAATGAATTATAATGGGAGGGCAACATCACTGTCATCTATCTATCTATCTATCTATCTGTCTGTCTGTCTGTCTGTCCGTCCGTCCGTCCGTCCGTCCGTCCGTCCGTCCGTCCGTCCGTCCGTCCGTCCGTCCGTCCGTCCGTCCGTCCGTCCGTCCGTCCGTCCGTCCGTCCGTCCGTCCGTCCGTCCGTCCGTCCGTCCGTCCGTCCGTCCCTCCCTCCGTCCCTCCGTCCGTCCCTCCGTCCGTCCCTCCGTCCGTCCGTCCGTCCGTCCGTCCGTCCGTCCAACGTTCTGTCATATCATATCATATCATATAATTCTATCTATCGTTCTATTTATGTATCGTTCTATCCATCTATTGTTCTATCTATCATTATATATTTCTATCGTTCGGTCTATCATTAAATATTTCTGTTCTTCTATCAATTTATTTTTCTATGATCCATTATTCTATTTATACAACCATCCATCCATCGTTCATACAATCCAAGATTTTATGTATTCATCCAAATCTATTGATCCATTGTTCCATCCATTCTCAAGTCTATCAATTAAATGTTGCATCCATCTATTCATACATAATTATATCGATCCATTATTCTATATGTCCATCTGTTCGTCTGTCACTCCAATGTTGCATCCATCCATCTAACTTTTGGTCTGTCCATTCATTCTTCTTTCTATCAATCCTTTTTCTTCTAATGTTATATCCATCCATCCATCATACAGCAAATTCTGTATTCTGTCTATTAATCCATCAGTCTATTAATCCATTTATCCATCCATCCATCCATCCTTTGCTAGTTCTGAATATCCATCCATTCATTAATCCGTTTTTCAATTTATCATTCTCTTCAATCCGTTTTTCAATTCATCATTCTCCATCCGTTTTTCAATATATCATTCTCTTCCATCCGTTTTTCAATTGATCATTTTCTTTTATCCATTTTTCAATTCATTAAAAAATGGTTGTTCTGTATATCCATCCATCCATCCATCCATCCATCTGTTTTTCAATTCATCCATCCATGCGTGAATTCATCATTCATTTCCATCTGTCCGTTAATTCATAATTCTCTTCCCTCTGTTTTTTATACACAATTCTTTTGCATCCATTTTTGATTATTTATTCACTTCTATCTGTTTTTCAATACATCATTGAAAAATGGTCGTTCTGTATGTTTATCCATCCATCCATTCTTCCATTTTTCAACATATCATTCTTTTCAATCCGTTTTTCAATTCATCATTCTCTTTCATCCATTTTTCAGTTTATCATTGAAAAAATGGCCATTCTGTATGTCCATCCATCCATCCAACCATCTTTTTTCAATTCATCATTGAAAAATGATCTTTCTGTATGTCCATCCATCCTTCCATCCGTCCATCTGTTCATTCTTTAATCCGTTCTTATTCTCTTTCATCAATTTTTCATTTCGTTTTCTTCTATCCATTTTTCTATTTATCATTTTTTCATTCGTTTTTCAATTCATCATTAAAAAATGGTTGTTCTGCATGTCCATCCTACCATCAATCCATCTGTTTTTCAATTCATTCATCTATTCATCCATCCGTCAATTCATCATTCTCCTCCATCCGTTTTTCAGTTCATCATTCTCTTCCATCTGTTTTTCAGTTCATCATTCTCTTCCATCCGTTTTTCAGTTCATCATTCTCTTCCATCTGTTTTTCAATTCATCATTCTCTTCCATCTGTCTCTCAATCCATCTATCCCATGTTCTATTAATATATTGTTCTATCTACAATGTCTGCATTGTTCCATCAATCCTTCATTCCATCTGCAGCATCTACCTGTTTATCCATCGTTCCATTCATCCATTTAGTTAGTTTAATTGATTGTTCTCTGTGCATGCTCTGATTCTATTTATCATTTTATGCACCATTCTGTGGTAGATTTTCTTTTTATTTCTTTCAAACTAATTTTCAATATTGTTTTAAAATATGTTTAATCTTTTTTCCATTTAATTTATTTTAAAACTAATTATCAGTGTCTTTCTGACATATTTTTTTATTGGTGGTAGCAGTTTTAATAGTGCGAATCAATTTTTGCACTCCATCTCTAATCGAATCTAGTTGAGGCAAAAGTGTGTGTGTGTTTGAGTATAAAAAACAAGGAGCAAAAAAAAACAAAAAAACAAGAGGAAGCGGGAGAATAAGAGGCCTTGGCATTTTTATTGCGCTTGTACATTTGAGGATCCAACTAATTAAGCAAATAAATCTTGGGGTCGGTTTACACTGCCGGCAATTTGAGCTGCTCTGCTTGCATTGATCGCTACGCTTCGCCCGGCTGAGCATCACTGACCTGGAGAGAGTGAAATTGAGATATTGCACATGTAAGAATCTCTCAGAGGGGTGTACTCGGCTGAGAACCACGCCACTGCTTTCAACACCCAAGGGGTCATGCTCGAGCCATAAACAAGATTTAAAAACTTTGAGGATCGAGCAGTTTGATGTCCTTCCACTTTACAAGGTTGTTGTTGCGATCATGAGAGTGGCTAGCAAGGAAAGTTGTCCATATTAAACCTACTCAGGTCTCAATGGACTTGCTTTGTTCCACCAGCCTTTTAGTTCGCAAGTGGTTGTCTTTTAAGGTGATACTTATATACGATATAAATAAATGAGAGATTTATAGGAGTGTTCTGTTTTGTTTGTGTTGTGAATCTCAGTTGAGCCATTGTAGGTGTTTTTACAAATAATTCCCTTTGAACATACAGCTCAATTTCTGGGCTCGATGCATCAGACAATGATATATCTACAGCAGATCCCTGCGGCCGGTGTGAATAATTAAGAAGAATCAAGCCTTGCAGAGATTGTCCGTCTTGTCCAATTAATCTTTCACTGATCATTTCAGTACTTAGAAGTTTTCCTCTATTGGGACTGCAGAATGGTGGGTACTCCCACTTTGTATTGACCAATGGAGAGCTGCCGTGACTGATAAACACCTAGTAGCTGCCAGAGAACTTTAAACTAGGAAGCAGCAGATTAGTTGATTGCAAATTGATTAGTCTCATATGAGGACTCTTTGCAGTTACTGGGGAGCTTCGAAATCCTTCACATCACCTTGGACAAAAGATGAAAAAACAGTTATTCATGCCCAAAAAAAATCTATATTGTAAGAAACACCCTCTGGCATATTGACAGAATCCTTAAGTGAGGACAAAGGCTTGGTGTATGAACTGTATATTTAGTTTTCTCGCAGTTATGGAAAATGTTTATTAATGCATTACTTTATTGATACATAATTGCATTTATATTTCTTCTGTGCTTTATATTCTTGTTAATATTAGCTTTTTTTAGTTACTTTTATTTTAATCTCTTAAAAATTTCAATAACTTTTTTTTTTTTTTGGAGCGACACAGTGGCTCAGCGTTTAGCACTGTGGCCTCACATCAGGGAGGTCACTGGTTTGAGTCTCAGCTGGGCCAGTTGGCATTTCTGTGTGGAGTTTGCATGTTCTCCGCTTGGGTTTTGTCCGGGTGCTCCTATTTTCCCCACAGATGAAAGACATGCAGTAAAGGTGAATTGGGAAAATACAATTGGCTGTAGTGTATGAGTGCTTGTGTGAATGTGAGTGTATGGGTGTTTCCCAGTAATGGGTTGCAGCTGGAAGGGCATCTACTGCATAAAACATATGCTGGAAAAGTTGTCTGTTCATTCTACAATAGTAAAAATTATTCAAAGATGATTCCTTGGATTTAGTCGATTTTTTTTTACGTTAATTGGTTGTAAACAATTTAGTTGTGTTGAATTTAAACAAACAAATTAGGTTGAACATCATTAAATTTAATTTGTTTGTTTAAATTTAACACAAATAAACTGTTTGCAACAGTTCTGCATTCAACACTTTTTTCTGTGTAACCTGATAAATCAGAGAATAAGCCAAAGAAAGGAAAATGAATGAATGTTTTTTTAATTACCTGAGTATTTCATAAGCTGCTAATCCACTGGGATTTTCACACACAACCATCTCTGGGGTTTACAGAGAATTGTCAGAAAAAGAGAAAATATTCAGTAAGCGGCAGTTCTGTTGGCCCAAATGCCTTGCCAGGTTCAGGCTATAGGTGGTGGTGTAATGGTGTGGGGGATATTTTTCTGGCACACTTTGTGCCCATTAGTACCAATTGAGCATTGTGTTATCGCTACAGCCCACCTGTGTATTGCTGCTGACCATGTCCATACTTCTGACCACAGTGTACCCATCTTCTGATGGCTACTTCCAGCAGGATAACACGCCATCACATAAAGCGTGAATCATTTTAGACTGGTTTCTTGAACATGACAATGATTTCACTGTACTCAGATGGCCTCCACAGTCAAAATAACTCAATCCAATAGAGCACTTTTTGGATGTAGTGGAACAGAAGATTTGCATCATGGATGTGCAGTCGACAAATCTGCAGTAACTACTTGATGCTATCATGTCAATATGGACCAAAATCGTGAATGTTTCTAGTACCTTGTTAAATCTATGCCATGAAGGATTAAGGCAGCTCTGAAGGCAAAAGGGGGTCCAACCCAGTACTAGTAAGGTGTACCTAATAAAGTGGCTAAGTATTCACAAATTTCAAGTATGGGTCACCATTTAGGGGCATACACCACTGTGCTTTAACATTTTACTTTTACTATAATTTCAAAAATACAGTGTTTTTCCATAGTACTGTAGTATTTGTAAACCCTCAAACCTAAATGTTATTGTACAAACTCATACGCACTCAAAATCTAAGGATGCAGACCCTTCTAAAGTCATATAATGTGAAGTGCACTTTTGAGGGAGATCAGAGGAAACACTAGGCTTTTGCCATGTAAAATGTCTTATAAGACTAACAATCCACTCCTGGGATATTGAAAAAAGAAAAAAAAAATCACAAATCCCTTTCTTTCATCATGTGTTTGGTAATATCATACTCTACTTCCAAACATTTCCACTTATCAACAGAAGCAAAGAAACTATTATCAGCTACACAAGATGAAAGTCAGAAAAAAACACTGTTATCTCTGCAAATGAGATTCAGTGGATAAGGTCCCTCAAAAGAAGCAGCGAGCAGGATAATTTTGTCTGGTTAATAAGTGACTTTGATTCGGAGATATTCAGAAAGACCAACGCTCCTCTTTCTTCCTTCAGGGAGGAAAAGCAATCCGCTCACCCAGTACGAGTTCACCTCTTTCTGACACTGCTGTTTTGAATAACAATTACATCTGCCGGATTCACAGGGAGACATGTTTCTCTCTCTTCCTCTCCTCCTCCTGTGACTGTTCATTTCACACACTTTGATGGAAGATTTATTTCAATTTCTGTTACAAGAGCAACCATGTCAATAGGAGTCCATAAGATGTTTCAGTGTTTGCATAATGTTTCTTTAGGTGAGACACTACAAACAAATACATAGTTTTTTTTTTCATCCATCTGTCAATTTGTGACATTTTGGCTTTTTATGAAGTGTATTTTAATCTAATGTAAACATCCAAAATATGCTTTTGAAGAGATATCTCACCCAAAAATTTTAATGTACTCACTGTTTACACATCCTCAAGTGGTTCCAAACCCTTTTGGGTTTCTTTTTTTTTTCTGATGAACACTAAATAATATATTTGGAAGGAATGTAAAAACCTGTGATCATTGACTTTTATGGTAGGAAAAACAAATACTATGGAAGTCAATGGTTAAAGGTTTCCAGCTTTCTTTAAATATATATATATTTTTTTTGTTTGCAAAAGAAAGAAACTTAAAAGTTTAAATTAAGTAAAGGGTGAGTAAATGATGACTTTTTGCTTTCAATGAACAATCCCTTTAAGTCAGGAGTGTCAAACGCAGTCCTGGAGGCTACATATTTTAGTTCCAACCCCAATTACACACACCTGAACCAGCTTATCAAGCTCTTTATAGGTATACTAGAAACTTTCAAGTTAAAAAAAGTTGGAATTAGGCTATGCAAAAAAGAAAAACTCGAAAAAAAGAATAAACTAAATAAAAAGAATAAAATAAATAGGCCTCAAATACAAATATTAAGCTACCTCAAATTGATTGTTCCACGGAAAATATTCATTTAATTAATGCTCTGCTGTTATAATTATATCACAAAACATCTGTCAACATTTTTAATAGAAGTCATTAGTTTAAAGATCATGTCTTAATTATGATTATGACTTTTTCGTCTCACTCGCGGTTCATGTGCACGCATGCTGGGTGTGATATAAGACAATGGCAATAAACCTTAAGGCTCATATGTTGAATTTTTGTAAATTATAGGCTACTATAGAATATAACAATTTTGTTGTTTACATATGATATTGCATTAATTTGCATACATAAAATTAAAGCCTCAGTTTGGTGTAGTTGTTATTGTTATGCAAAAACCAAGAAAATCTTTGGATTTGTTTGATATTTGTAGCCTATTTGTTTGTAGCCTATTTAAAAAAATTTATATTATATAAAATATTAATATTAATAACTGTAATTTTCTAAATGGGAAAAAAGGTTGGTTTATCGGTTGTACACTAAATCATCAAAAGCCTATTTTTAAGGCCCAATCCTGATTCTATTTTTGTACCCCTACCCCTTCCCCTTGCCCCTTAAAATTGAGGATGACGGGGAAGGGCTTTAAAATTTAACCCTAAGAATTGGGACAGCACCTGAATCAGCTGACCTGTATTGTTGCTGTCGATGTTAAAATTGTAATTTTTAATAACACCATGATAGTCAAGATTTGTAAAGTAATACAGCCCTAGATAACTTGAAATAGTGACCTCAAGTCTCTCCTTCATCATTAAAAGTTTGCCGTAGTCTCCTTGACAACACAAACACTGCTGTCACCTCGACAAAAACCCCGCCTCTGCTTTCATTTGATTCCTTGAAAAAATGAATGAGGCAGAGGCGGAGACTGACGTAACAAGTTTTTTCAGCTTAAGCGCACACAGCACACAACGGTAAAACACGAGGAGGCATAAGCAGCGCGTAAAACACTTAAGGCTGTTAGTAAACCATTCAAAATATTTGCCTCTCAACGCAAAAAATGCGTTCACTGGGTGCACACCACAGCACCCATGAGACCTTTATGAGACGGGCCGAGAGAAAAATAGATGGAAAAAAGCAGGAAAGACAGAGTAGACTGAGAGAGGGGAAAGAGGAAAAAAATTAAAATAAAATTGGGGTTCGGTTCTCCAGCTGAGAGATGCGTCGTGTTGGGAGCTCTGTGGAGGAATGTATCCACCCGTCCGTCTTCTGGTGTCCTGCTGCAGTTCTCCTGGCTGGCTGGTTGGTGGCTCCGCTCTTACTCCTGCTCCTTCCCCCGAGTCAGTGGATGGACGCAGGCTTTGATATCATGGCGGATTGCAACAACTCCCCTGGGCTCTTTGGGATGGTTCCCTTCAGCTCTTTCCTATCCCGTGGTGAGCCCCGCATACCCTGCTCATCCCCATGCTAGGAGACGGCAGCAGGCAGATCCTTTTCTCCTAATGAAGTGTACGGCCACCTGGCCCCCAAGAAGGAGGCGGATGAGAACTGATGAACTTTTAAATAATTTTTTATAAGAAAATAAAACAAACCAACGACAGCTTATAACGAAGACTGCCGTCAAACTGAAAGCAAAGGTAAAACAATTTGTCCCGGCCTGGTCCTCTTTTGGCCTTCTCTGCTTATCGTTCTTCCTATAGTGCAGCGCTCCTTCCGTGGGATTCCAGTCTGCGTCACAAGTGTTTCTCATTCTTCACTTACGTGGCGGCCTAATTCCGTTCCCACGGCTCTCGGCCCCTCTCCCTGGCCACAGCATGCCTGTGAGAATATTCATGACACAATCCATACATGGTCAATCATGGACATTGTGGTTCTATGGGTATTTTATGGAGTAATAAATGTGCTGATAAAACCATTTCTGGAGATTTTTATGAACTTACCAAAGCCATGAACCTACAATGAAGATATCAGAGAACAATTGAACCTATTAAATCATTGCAGTATATGGCACCTTTAAGTGTTTACTTTATCAGTTTGTGTCTGCACATTTCTCAAAATGAGTTGTTTATTTCTTCTTTTAATGAACTGAGACCAGTACTTACATAGACCATGTTTTAATACTTATATATTCATTTCAGTTTTTTAGGAATAAAGGAATATGTTTGTACATAATAAGTCTGATAATACAGCATTTTATTTTGAACAAAAGTTGTAACAAGTTATTTATTTCCTTTTATTATTCTCTGAATTGTGGTGGGCTTTGCAAAATTTCCCCTATAAAAACCTTTGATTTTAATATGTAAAAGTATTTTGAATCCGACCTTTCTGTACTCTAGAAGTATATGCAAATTTGTGCATATTTAATGAAATAATCCTTCATTTGCATATTAAAACAGAACATTTTAAAAGACTCAGTCAACTGAAGTAATTTTTTTTACCCTTTTCACCTGCAGCTGTTGGTTAACCTCTTTTGCAATAGTAAGTACCTGTGTTTTCTTGTCAGCTGCACATTTAGCACAAACATTGTGAAAATTCTTCAGTGTTGGATTATCCTAGACGGTTGCTTTGCTCATTGTGTCAGGTGCTCTGTGGGGCTCAAGCTGGTGTTTTTCATTAACCTGTGGTGTGTCTGCCTGTGTGGCGTTTGGGGACAAAAGGACCTCTGGGCTTGCTGTCTGTCCAGAGTGGAGAAAAGCTCAATCATGTGCCCTGTGGGATCCACACACTATGTCTAATGGATGCTGTTGCCTCGAGGGAGATTTAAAGGGTCTTCATATATTCTGACTCAGTATGGGAGAGCAAGACATTTCCTATAATCCTGTTTTGCGTGTAATGCAAATATTTAATGTGGCTATAAAGAGCAGGCAACCTTTGATATCAAGTATTTTTGTGTTAGAAAAAAATATTTTATTTGTGTATTTGTATATACCGTACAAGTCAGAATTTTAAGCCCTCCTGAATATTTTCCTCTGTATATTTTTTTTTTCTTCCCAATTTCTATTTAGTGGATAGATTTTCTCAACACATTTCTAAACACAATAGTTTTAATAAATAATTTAACTGATTTATTTTATCTTTGCCATGATGACAGTAAATAATATTTTACTTGATATTTTTCAAGACTCTTCTATACAGCTTAAAGTGACATTTAAAAGCTTAACTAGGTTAATTGGGTTAATTAGGCAAGGTAGGGTAATTAGGCAAGTTAATAGACAATAATAAAAAAAAATATATTACCTATAATATTGACCTTTAAATTTATTTTAAATAAATTACAATCTACCTTTGTTCTAACTCAATTAAAACAAATAAGACTTTCTCCAAAAGAAAAAAAATATAATCGGAAATACTCTGAAACATTTCTTGCTCTGTTTAACACATTTTAGGAAATATATATTAAAAAAAATCTATGTATCTTTTTTATATGTATGTATTCTTTTTTATTCCATGGTCTCCAGAAATTATTGATTCTGATAGGCTGGAAGGTGTGCATTAAAATTGTTTATTGAGCAGGTAGTTCCACTCACTTTTAATCACAGTTTGAAATAAATGTGCTTTCTCAAAACATTAGTAGCAATAGAATTGAAATTTGAAATCGAATATGGCTGCATTCTCTTCAAAATGAAGTTCTCATGCCGCACATGTGAGCTGGTGTTTGTCAAAAGATAAAGCTTTATTAATGTTTTATTTCACAGGTCTTGTCTTTTAATGTGTTTTTACTCATTTTATTCTCTGCAAAGCAGCATCCAAGAATGTGGCTAGGCTTTGAAAACATTTGTAGAATGATCTATTTTGTGTGATCACTTCCTTTGCATGATAGTTGTATTACTATATTAAGGCACACATCTTTTAGAACATCTAAAGTAATTAAATATATATCAAACAAAAAACTATACATATAATAGATAATAATATGTAATATAATACATATGAAGAGTTCAGATGCAAAAACCTCTAAATGTCGTTTGATATTTTCTTCTAAAATTAGATTTTTTCTCTGACTCCTGTGTGTAGGCTCACTAAATTAACTTTTATAGTGACAAACTATAAACTACTTTTCATTGCCTTTAAAGTGAATAACTGAAGAAATAACTGAACATAAACATAGGAGGCTGAGAAAAATGCTCATTTTAGGAGAAATATTCGCACGGCATTTAGAGGTTTTTGCATCTGAACTCTTCATATAGATGCCTAAATTTCCCAATGATGGGTTGAAGCTGGAAGGGCATCCGCTGCGTAAAACATATACTGGATGTGTTGGCGGTTCATTCCTCTGTGGCGACCTCGAAACTAAGCTGTCTAAGCCGAAAAGTAAATTAATGATTGAATTGATGCCTAGATGTTACAACATTTAAACAGAGCAAAGGATGTAGGCCTAGGATCAGAAATAAAATATCTATCTATAATTTCATTAATCAATGTATCAAGTAGCCTATTCATAAAGCATTTTGTACTTTTAATAAGGTGTTTATTTTTTGTAAATTATTAAATTTACACTAGCTTCTGCACTATTAAACTAAAAGATCAGAAAAAAGCCAGTTCCATCCCACAGACCCTTCATCATCAGAGAAGTGGCTGAAATGGGGTTGAAAGTGGACACAAGGTAGCTACAGTACACACGTGATAACTCTCACACATGCTTTCTGTCTGTGTGCCTGGACATGATCAAATAATGCATCTTGCCGTGTGTTAAAGCATCTTAAATGCACTTTGCTAAGGCAACTACCACCTGCATTGGGTGTTTTTTTGCCTACACGTAATGCAATTCAAATCCTTTAACACATGCCAATTTGTTGATTATCCCTTACTTTATGCACAGATAATTCCATAGTATATAAATTTACTACCCTCAAGCTAGTGTTGTCATAAAACTGAATTTCAGTATCAAATTTACTGAAATTTTAAAAATGTCCATTTCCTGCTAACATTTAAGCACTGTCGAGTGCATTCTTAAGGCTGATTTATACTTCTGCATTAAGTGCATAGGTATGCTCCAGCGCAGCCTTCGCGCAGTCGCATAGCCCTCGCCGTGGCTGACGCTGACGTGTACCTCTCAAAAATTGTAACTACATGTTCCAACAATGCATAGTGCAAGCTCTGTGATTGGTCAGCTTTGTAGTGCTGACAAGTGTGGACAGGGGTGACAGCCACGCAAAACCATTGGAACGAGTGTTTCCAAGTGTCGAGTCTAGGGAAGGAGCTCCAGATGGAAACTGTTATTTTGTGTTTACCTTATGGTTAATGTTGTTGCACCTCCGCCGGTTCCTGCCTCTGAATAAACCAGTTTTAGCTATATGAAGCATTCAGAAAAAACAAAAAAAGCGTGATGAAACTTGACACAGAGGAACATAAAAACCTCACTGCCAGCTAGCATTTCAGAAGTGTTATTGCAGAGCAACACCAAAAAGCATGCAGAAGTATAAATGCACACCATTGATCACTCAAAGCAGAAGTATAAACCAGGCTTTTGGATTGCCATTGTGTTCACATGTGCTCAAACAGAAATGTGATTTTCTGTGAAGGTCATTAGTTCGCCGCTAATGAATCGACTGATCTGCATGGCTTTTAACCGCTCCAGTGTCCCAGTATCTGTGTTACAGCTGCAAAACGATTAGCTTCATAGCCAATCGCTTTCTGTTGAGCACATAAACACATTCTGATGCAAATGGTAAATCAGTGGTATTTAAGAACGCGCTCAACAATGCTTAAATGTTAGCGGGATATAGACGTTTGTAAAATTTCTGTAACGTTTGGTACCAAAATTCAGTGACAACAGACCTCAAGAGTTAGTAATTACCATAATAATGCAGTAACATTTGCCGAAGCCTTCATTCATGTGTATATTTTGGAAAACATCACCGGGGAGCCAATGTTGACTAGAAAAAACTAACAAATCTGTTCAAAACTATTTACAAAGAGGTAACTAATACACATTTTTAGATTGTCCACACACACACACAGTTTCTTTCTTTCAACCTTAGAATGTGTCTAAGTGTAGACTAGTAGATCTAAAATGTTATAACTGATGACATTTCTATTACATACTTCTACAAAGAGCAAAACTACTTTTAACTTGTCTATAACTTGGGAAATGACCATGGAATAAGTGAGATAAGCGGATTTTTTGCCTACGATTCATGCTTTTATAATCCTTTAACAAGCAGCAGTATATTGACAAGCATTGTTAATATTACACATATTACGTAATAGAGAGCTCAGTCTGACATTTTAGCACATTATTATGCGTAATCACCTAATAGTAATGGAAGCTTAATATTAACCGTCCAGTCTACTAACAAGCCTGGAGGTATTTTTTTAGTCAGTTGTTGCATGCATACAGATCCCATCTGCATTTTACATCACGTATGCAAAGTCAGTTTCAGACAGCAGGCGGAAAAAGCTTTGAGAAAGTCGCTTTGAATGTCTGTACATATCAATCAATTTCACCCTTCAAACCAGACACCATGAAGAATTCCCACATTTGACACGATGTTTGTTTTTTATGCCTCCAGCGCAAATCTGTTTTCAGTGTTTTTCACTCTCATGCATTTTTAAGTGCCTTGCGGGTCTTCAGCTTTACTCCAGAGATCACAACATGTTAAAAATCTAAATAGTCCTCTTATATACTCGCACTACATGAGTTTTACCCCTGAGCTTTTTGTAATTAATTAAAGCAGAATGCAGTTAGATTGTAACCTCTGATACCAAATTTTTGTTTAATTGTCCGTTGCGCTTTGATGAAAACCGCTGACACCCACAATCATCTTTACTTTTTTTTTTAGCTCTCGCCACAGTTGCTTTATGCTGGTAAGATGAAGTACGCAACATGCTTTTAAAAGACTTTCACCGTCTGTTACTCCAAGAAAGGTATGTGTGCGAGATTAATTGGGTGACATGTTAATACAACTGGAAGTAAATCAGTCTGAAGGACACCTACATGGAACGGTGGATTTACCTTTAATTACCTGGCGAGAAAGTTGTTGATTTAAAAAAAAAAAAAAAAACTCATTAAATGAAAATAAAATAAATAAATCATAAAATTCATAAGTCATAAAAGTCATCTGACATTAAATTTGCACAATTGCTTTAGGGAGGGTGACTTTTTTGATGAGGACAAAATTGGCATTGCTGTATGTCCACTGTCATGGGTCAGCTCTCTTGGATGCGTTTTGACAGCATTTAGCCTCATTTCTGTGCTTTTCTCCATCATTTTGTTCTAAACATGTCAATGTCAATTGCCATTTACGACCTAGTTTATGTAATGCTGTGAAACTGGGCATTTACTGACAAAACATGTAGAGCAGGAATCAACTGCTTTTAGTTTGTCAACAGTCTATTTCAGTTAACGCACCTCCTTTTCAGACCAGCACACCCATGAGTCCACAAAGTGGTCCAAATGGATTTACTATTTAAACAACATGGTGCAAAACATGAAAGTAACTGTTGCACTGGTCTAAAAATAGCAACAAATCGTGCTATATTGTACATGCCTTATTGTGCCGAGTGTATCATCGGAACCTTAATCTTTAAAATCTTTAATTTGAGTTTAAAAAGTAAAGAATTGACACTGCAGTGCACTTTTTCTTATGAATGCAAATAATTGTGTTTTGATGTATTTTCCCATTTATAATTTTCAGCAATGTATGTTTAGATGAAGCAGAATTTACACGTAATAACAATGGTATACTGATAAGCTACGCAAAAAAAGCAAAAAAATAAATAAAACTATGGTTTAATTTTAAACTCTGTTTATTGGTCAATAATGATCAATATCGTTCTGCAATACCAAAGTCTCCTTAAGGCAAGTTATTTCACTCAGCGGCCATCTTTGGAACACCTCAAGGGCAGTATGCATTAAATTCTCCAAAACTGTTCGCCAAGCTTACAATTACTTTATATATTTGTAATCATAAATCAAAATAAACAACAACTGTCTCTTGAGTTTCACTTCTAAGAGTTTGATTCAAACAGGTTGCCCAAGCTAATGTACTTAAAAAGAAACGAGATTATGACACTAACTTTATTTATGGCCATTTTACACATTATCATCCTCTGGATAATGATAGTCTGATTGCGCTGGTTTTCTTAAGTAATTCACAACTTGGTCTTGATGGTGAATCTCCACCAGAAATGACAGCGACTCTGTTTACTTTGTTGAACAAAAAACTCATAAAACACACGTCTGGTCTGAACTTCTCCCCGAAGAAGCGTCATTCTATAGAGATCGATGATCGGCTCCCATAGGCAGGGCTTTATTTGCCAAAAAACTTTTACACTTTTCCCCATTCAAAACTATACAAGTGACATGTATTGTGTATTCTAAAGTCTTTGGAAATACTGACAAATGTTTGTGTCGCTTCTGTATGAACCACGGCGGTAAAAGCTCCATGTGAAATTACGACATATAACAACCTGTTTTTACTCTCATCTCAACATTACAGTCGAGTGTTTGAAAAAAATGCTTTTGTGTGACTCTTCCTTAATTGTGTTTATTAATAGGTTTACTCAATTTTAAGTAAACGATTAACTTTTTACAGTGAAGAGTTGTTTTTTGGACTCTTGAAGTGACAGTTTGTATTTTATTTTACAATTGTATTTTATGAATCACGAAGCACCACAGTTTCAGCTAAAATCTTCTTCAATGTACTAATGAAGGGAGAAAAAAAGTCAGCTATATCTTGGAAAGACTAAGGAATTAATAGCAACTTTTCCCTTTTAGGTCAGTTTTGATGTTAACTTTATAGTTCTGAGGTTGATCTTCATTAATACATTTGTTTTTCTATCTTGAATTCTCAGCAAAACGGCAAGCTATAAGAAACCACCGGAGAATCTCTACACCACTTGGATTGGGGGTCTGTGCTTACTTGAAACCAGGTGTGTGGGGATGATTTAATATGGGCTCAGGTGTTTCAGTTCACATCAGTAGATTCCGAGATGGAAGAAAATGACTTTCCAATAGAGGGAATTTCACGGATAAAGTGAGAGAGGGAGACAGGTGATGGTTTAGGTCCAGGTCCAGGTCAGACACACTGATGGAAGACAAACTAGAAAAAAGAAAGAAACCGTTTTGTAAGAAATAAAAAAAAAGCAGATGTTGTTTGTGCACTGCTAGTAAATTAAACATCAGGTGCAGACTTAGTCAGAATAAATCATTAATTGATTAATGATTCAGATGCTTAGTCATATGCTAATGCAAAATTAATCATCCGTCAGTCAGCTTGTTTTAAACATGGATTAAAATGATACAAGACTATGATGATGTGTGAGTGGCTTCAGAATAAATCACCCACTGTAATAACTGAAGGTGAGCGTTAAAACCCAAGTGCAGTTTTATTTGATACAATGCAAACAAAACTAGACTTTACCTGGCAAAATAAACACAACTAAACTAAACTCACTAACAGCAAAACATTACAAAAATAAAGCTAGACAAATGGGAACATGAGGGTTATTCATATCAAACCCATCAATGAACAATTAGACACGTCTAGGACAACCTGTGAGTACATGACAGATGAACAAAGAGGTGAAAATTAAGCAGAAAATAGAAAGACCTTCCACAAATTTATTAAATACCTGACAAAAGTCTTGTCAAGTCTCCAAGTTTTAGGAACAACAAATAATAACTTGATCATTTTAGTTGATAATTTGGTATCATAAGTAACTTGAAAGGCAAAAGCCTCTAGATTAAGCTTATTTTATCAAAAAAAAAAAAATTATCATGCCTTTATTTTGAATTATTCAGTTAGGACAGTAAAGTTAGACTTTGCTTAGACAAAAGTCTTGTCACTTAACAGAAATAATGTACAGTATAGAATATAAAGTCATGGTGCAGTGGAAAAATGATTAATATTATGTATAACTCCCATGAGCTTGGAGGACTGCATCCATACATCTCTGCAATGACTCAAATAACTCATCTGGAATGGCAAAGAAAGCGTTCTTGCAGGACTTCCAGTGTTCATCAAGTATATTTGGATTCATCTTCAATGCCTCCTCCTTCATCTCACCCCAGACATGCTCAATAATGTTCAAACTAGTAACTGGGCTGGCCAATCCTGGAGCACCTAGACCTTCTTTGCTTTCAGGAACTTTGATGTGGAGGCTGAAGTATGAGAAGGAGCACTATCTTGCTGAAGAATTTGCCCACTCCTGTGGTTTGTAATGTAATGGGCAGCACAAATGTCTTGATACCTCAGGCTGTTGATGTTGCCATCCAATCTCCAGATCTCTCACATGCCTCCCATATACTGAATGTAAACCCAAACCATGATTTTATCTTCACCAAACTTGACTGATTTTTGTGAGAATCTTGGATCCATACGCATTTCAGTGAGTCTTCTGAAGTATTTGTGATGATTGGGATGCAGTTGAACAAATAATTCATCTGAAAAATCTACCTTTTATCACTTTTCCAAATGGTCAACTAGAACTTAAGGTATTATTTGTTGCTCGTACAACTGGGATTGAAGAGAAGACTTTTGTCAGGTTGTGTATGTGTGTGTGTGCATGCGTGCGTGTCTGTATGTGTATATATATATATATATATATATATATATATATATATATATATATATATATATATATATATATATATATATTAGGGGTGTCTCGATTTCGATTATCGAATCAAAAAATAGAATCGTCGATGCTGCCACGCCCCCATGTCAAGTCGGCTTGTCTTGCCAAGCGGGAAAAAAAACAGGCTTGTCGAAGTGCTTGTTGAACTGCAGATACAGGAGACCCGTCGACAGAACTTAAACCCTCTCCTCTTTCAATGAAGTTGCCGGTGTGTAAGCATTTTGGATTTCCAATGAGTTATGTTGACAACGTTTGTGTTGTTGACAAAAAAAACACAGTTTTGCAAGCTCTGCTATGTATGTATTAGGGTTCGTCCGATAGACAACACCGGCATATATATATATATATATATTTACAGGGCTTTACATTCACCATTTTCACTAGCCACAATTTTGTTGTTTGGAAAATAAATTTTATATGAAAAAATGTGACTTTGACATGCTAAAATTACTTGATTTACATGTTGTGTTGTCCACATGACTGCTCATTCATTTCATTTTTTGTGTGTGTTATGTATGAGCTTGCTCAGTGTACATGAGCAAATGGGTTGTGTCACAATGCAATCAGTTTTTATTTCACATGACTTTTCAGGGTTCAAAATTAAGAATTTACCAAATTTATCTCTGACCACACCGAAAAGAAATAATTATGTCTTTGCCACAAATTTTAAATATTTCAAAACAAGCAAAATATAGCTGCACATGCACTTTTTATTCAACAAAACTTTTTTTATAATTGACGTTTAAAAAGATCTATTGTCATGTATCTAAAATATGCACAGTAATCTGGCCTGGCTTAATGTCTCAGATCAGCAGTTAACTACACATAAATGGGGAGTTAATCTCCAATTAAAGCAATGTTATTGTAAAGGATGATAATTAAACTATATTTCCAAAAATAACTGTAAGCAATAGAAAGCAGGTAAAAACATTGTGTGTGTGATAATAAAAGGATGATCATGTGCACACAGTAAATGTTAGGCCTGTTAATAATTTGTTCAAAGAATAATTAAAACGAAAGCAGTGACTGCTGCTGCTTACAAAAGGATGTATGTATATTTTTTCAATCTTGAGCTCTTGAAAGCAGCAAGACTGTGGGTGCACGAGCATTTTTGTCTATTCTATTTCAAAGAGAACCAATCGCACAAGTTGCATTTCCTCTACACACAGTTGTTTCGCGCAAGTAAACGGGAGCGCGCGCTTTTAACAGTTGCGCCCATCACATCAGCTGTGCGCGTGAGTAATCATGCTCTCATAAGGTATTCACCTGCTTTTGCTTGCGCGAACAAAATTATTTTTGTCAGTCGTGCTGCTTCTCGATTCTAAGATCACATTCCTTATTGTCTAACCCTGCTTTTAAGAAAACTACTATGTAAATTTATTTCCAACCAGCCAAAGTGGCAAGTGGGAGCGGCTGTCTTACCAGCCAGAGCTGAAATCTACCCGCATTTGGCTGGTTGGCGGGTGTTAATGTAAAGCCCTGTATGTATGTATGTATGTATGTATGTATGTATGTATATATATATATATATATATATATATATATATATATATATATATATATATATATATATATATATATATTTGTGTACAATGTATTTCCATTAGTTTTTCATTTAGTTTTACTGGGTAACAGGTATTTTTATTTCAATATAATATTTGAACAATAATAATGATACAAAAAAGCTCCCTTAAAAAGTTAGTTTTTTAAAAAATACTGTAGCGCAGTAGTTAATTAAATTAGTAATTAATAATTAGTAAAATAATGTTGGTAGAAAACCTTGCCTTGGTAATTAAATGATGCATTTTTTTACTAAAATTCCTTGAAGGAAATCGTATGTATAAATACATTTATATAAATTTGTTTTTTGTTTTTAAAGAATCAAATCCGTTTTGTAAATGTAATAATTAAAAATAACACTGGACATTAAAGTTTGAAGCTTTGGTTTGTTGTTTTATAATAACAGATTTTTTTTTTTTAATAATTAAAAGGCAAGTTAAAAAATGAAAATAATCTAAAGTGTTTCCTTAAAAATACAGTTATTAATGAACTGTAATCAGTAACCATGATAAGAAAGGGAAAAAAAGATAAGACGATGTCCTACTTTTGCCGCTGTTTCTCCATGGCTTTAGCATTAAGCTCCTCATGTGCGCTGAGTGACAGAAAGCAAATTGCTCTGAGATGAAAGAAAAGAAGTGTGGGCTTTTATTCAAGGGACAGAAGGTCACATGCTATTTTTTGCTCTGCTCTTTCATAGTTTTGTTTGATAACCAGAGGTTTACTTTAGTGTGAATAAGCTCATTATTTTTATTGTGAAGGTAGAAAAGTGCAACTGATTGGAGTGTGTGACAAATGATGCCCTTTTAATGTGTAATCATAAATGTAAGATGAGCACTATTGTTATACAGTTCACCATGTATTCAAAGTGTTGTCTGCTTTCTATCTGAACTCATCAGACAAGTGCTCTTTATATTGTGTCCCTGCGATAAAGCCTATCTGTAGTCACAGTGAAAAGCATATGTACACTGTCAGCTGAGCTGGAGGCGTGAAAAATTTCCAGGACATTGTTCATCCTGGTCTGACAGTGCTGTATGGTTTCTTTATCATACAAAACTATCTGTGAGAAAGAGATGCTTTCTAAAACAGCATTCAAACACATTATGATGAGTTAATGTAAGCTTTTTCCACACACCACCTTCTGTGTTAAAAGCTCTTGTCTATCTCCTTTTGATTTACGATGATAATTTTTCACGGCTGCCACAGCAGTTCAACATTTATGTGACTCTTAAGTGCTTTCTTATTGGCTTCGTTAGGTTTTGAAAGTTGAGTTGTAAACCACATGTTGAGATGTGCCAACTCCTTTACGTATTATTAGGGACTCAGTAAAACAGATCCTCTTAACTGAAAACTGAAAGTAGAAATAATGATTTAATAATGAGTTAATCAAATTAATTAATAATCTGCATCTTCTACAGCATTTTTAAAACAGAAAATATGTTACTACTCTAAATTGTTAGCATTGTGCTGTAATAAAAAAATGCTTCTTGAGTAACTTATTCAAGAATGCATTATATAATAAAGACAAACCTTTAGGAAAAATGATAGTGTACATAACACAGTGCAAAGAGTTTTCTATAGTCATTTATTTTTAGCACAATAACACGTTTATTGACTTTCAATGGTTTTCCTGGAATAAAAATGTACATGTTGTGCTAAATAAATTCACAATGGAGAAGTGCTCTTTTAAAAATTGGAAGGGTGAAAAAGTAATTCTTAAGTTAAATAACAGGGAAAACAAAGATAATATCTGGAGCAAACATAGCATAAACACTTAATGTACAGTAAAACATAAAATAAACTGAACTTAAAACTGAAGGGGCGATGAACATAATTGAAAACACTAACTTGGTTGAAATGCTACCTTAACTAAAAATAAAGAGTAAGAGATAATCGGTTCATGTGCCAGCTTATATTTACATCTGTCAAGAAACCACATTTATTGTATGTATTTCCTGATAAAACTGTGTATTTGCTTTAAACTGCGTCATATACTGTGCTCAGCATATCTGAGTACTCCCCTCACAAGTCTGTCATTTAAATTAATATTTTCTATAGGACGCTTTACAATAATATATTTGTGCATACATTAGTTTAGTCGGTACTGAAGCCAAATCAGAGCTTATCTAACAAAATAACTTTCAATAATGATTCAAAAATTAGTAGCCCAAATTAATATGTTTGGGAAAAATATTACATACAATTTTTCAAAAATAGCAAAAATCAAGAGAAGCAGAAAAATATATACAATCTTGTTGAAATGTTGCAGCTTGTAAATTGTTTTGCTAATATTTTGCATGCCTTTAAATGTACACTATTTTTATTTTTAAAGATGTTATGTTGAGCACTGTAAAACTAACAAGCTACAGTTAGTGATAAGTAGTTGCCTTATTATGAAGTTCAAATTAACTTCTTTTCAATATATACCTATATTACTTTTACTTACTGTACAGTTGAAGTCAATATTATAAGACTTCCTTTGATTTATTTTTTTTTTTTTCAAATATTTTCCTAATTATATTTAACAGAGAACAGATTTTCTTCTGGAGAAAGTATTATTTGTTTTATTTTGGCTAAAATAAAAGCAGTTTAATTAATATATATTAAGGTCAATGTTATTAGCCTCTTTTTAAGTGCCTACAGAACAAACCACTGCTACACAATAACTTGCCAAATTACCCTAACATCCCTATTTTAACTAATTAGTCTAGTTAAGCCTTTAAGATGCACATTAAATTGAATACTAGTGTTACCAAAGATGCTGGACAATAGAGATGAGGGATCCATGTGCAGTTTATTAAAGCTTAGTCAGACAAGCATAGGTTAGAGCAGGAACAAACGGGAGCATAAGGATAATCAGCAAAGAGCAAAGTTAGAAACTTGCAGCCAAGAATCAACAAACAGTTAACCAGACAAAGATCAAAAACATGGTAGGACAAACAGGGAAATACGCTTTGAAAAGTTTCACAGGAGAAACGAGACTGAGCAATGTGTGTGTTTGTAAGGTGAATATATAGTCCAGATAATCAGTCCAAGCTGTGTGTGTGTCTGTGGGTCAGTGTCAGGATGACTGTCAGCTGTAGCAGGAGAGATAAGACCAATGTTATCTGGGATTTGTAGTTCATATAGTGGCAGAATTGTAGTTTAGGTAATAATTCAGATCAACTAGATCACTGGTTATTGTGATAGCTAGTATCTTAAAAATATCTAGTAAAATATTATTACTATTATCATGGCAAAGATAAAATAAATCAACTATTCGAAATTAGTTATTAAAATTCTCTGTTAAACAGAACTTGGGGGAAAATATAAAAGGATTAAAATTTGACTAATAATGGGCTAATAATTCTGACCTCAACTAAATATTCCTGTTGTAGTTTATTTAACTATTTTGTCTGCAAATCTTGAGAAACACACTCAATGGTTTTGGATCTCTAAAACAGTTTTTAAAAAAAGAGAGAGAGGAAAAAGAAGAATAAAAGCTAAAAAAAAAAAAAAAGAAATCTGTTTTGGCAGAAAATGTTTGGTTGTCGAAAATTTCCGTTTACCACTAACATATTTGACTTAGTTTTGATAGTTGGCTCCTTTTAGTTCACTCTAGCATGCCAAAAACTCTAATCAAAATCATCAAATCTAATTATCAAATTAAAACAGCAAACTGGTGCTGCTTGTATTGTGTTTTGCTAGCTGAGGCCACTAATTCAAGACACTCAAATTCACTGCAGTCAAGTGCTTGTTTGCTGTGCTGTAATTTGGTTACGCCAATTGTAAGTGACAATTTTCATATAACCAAACATCAAGCTCGTAGCTCTTGCATATTGCCTTGTCATTCAGGGACATTTTGTTACAGATCATAACAATTCACAGTGCCAATGAGACGTTGCTGAACCTGCCATTCATGCAGTCAGCAATCTGCCAATTCCTATTATGTATGTAGAATAACATGCAATTTTACTGTGTTTGGAGAGAATTCTGTCACAGAGCAAAACTTATGACTGACTTTATCCTTATATGTACCTGCAGTGAAAGGCACACATACTGTATGCTGCATGGTGTTGTTTTTTGTGAACTGCTCCTTTAAGTCTTAGTTTTCCAAGTCATTCTTTTCCCTCAGTTTTTCCTCCACTTAGAAAGATCTGTCTCCAGTTCAATCAGCGTTGACAGTCTTCTAAAGTTGGTGGTTCACAGGAACTGCTGCAACCATCTTGGATGTGATCATTTCACACAAATATGTGCCATATCCTTGTGAGGATTACGTTAAACTCGTCAAAATGTCAAGCTTGTGATGCTTCCCTGAATTTCCGAATCAGCCAGGCTCAAATGAAAGCCATCTGTATGTACTGGGAAGTGAATGATGATTACACATAGCAAAAGGTTATGCTTGCCTTATTCCTAATAGCAACAGTATATAAAGTCAAGAGAGAGAGACTAAAAGAATGAGAGAAGAGCATAAAATGTTTCAGTTTTGTGTGTATGTGTGTGTGTTTGTGTGTTTGTGTGTGTGTGTGTGTGTGTGTGTGTATATATATATATATATATATATATATATATATATATATATATATATATATATATATATATATATATATATATATATATATATATATATATATATATATATATATATATATAGGATATATTAAATGAAAAACATAAATGGAAACAAGAAAGAAAGAAAGGGATACTAAAGGGATACAGAATACTGTATTTAAATGATTTTACCATGTTCCTAATATCTTTTAGCAAAATGTTGCTTGTAGCTTATAGCAAATTTGAGCACATTGTATTAGTGTAACTTACTTACCATGTTGATTTCATGTTTAAGCATTGCTAGCATGTTACATGCCTATTTTAGCATATACTGTATCTAGCAGCATCCTGCACATTGCTGACAGGTTTATTACATGTTTTTGCAAGTTACTATCATGTTTTAGCTCATTTGCACCATGTTTAGGCATGTTTATTGCATGGTATTAGCATGTGCTAATATCATTATTTTATTGAGTTTTTGGCATTACAATTAGAATGTTGCTACTGAATCGCTACCATGCTTCTAACATGAATTGGGATGTTGCTAGCTCGTTTTTATCATGGTTAGCATTGTAAGCCTGAATTAGCATGTTGTTGGTATATTGCTCTCATGGACAGTGATGGGAAAAACGGCGCTATAAATAAATGTTACTAATGGCGATACTTTGTTAAGTCATGAGTAATCAACTGAATTACTGTTTTCTCCGTTACAACACTATTGCTGTTACTGACAATAAAATGTGTGTTATATAATTGAGAACACTGAAGCTGTTTTCATGCGAGCAGCATCTCTGTCAGCCATAGGACCTCTCTTTCTCTGGGGTTTGTGTAAATGTTTAGGGCTAGGGCGGGACACATAACCAACTGATGATGATTGGTTTGTCTGTGACCGTGGTGTAACTCAGAACGTGATAATTGGCTTGGATAGAGTGCATTGCCATCGTTTGCCAATCGGAGGCAGAGTTGTGCGACTCAAGCAGACACATCAGTCGCACACACCAACGACCAGGAGTCAGAATAATGGCAAATCCAACAAGCTCATGGATAGCTTTTGAAAATATAAGGAAATAAAAGATATAGAAGGGTCTCTCTGCGTAGGTGACAAGTAATTTTAATTTAATGAAGCACCTCACGTTGTCACATGCCACCACAAAATTAGTGGCTAAGACTGCAGATGGCAACGGGACCTCTGCTACCAAGGGAGGAGACCAAGCCACGACTTCAAAGCAACTCAAACTTCTCACTAAAAACACTTATTACTTAAACAGAGTTAAAAATAATACTACTATCTAGATATATACTTAAAGTTATAAACCATTTATTGTGTTTCATTGTGTAACTATAGTTATCATAATGTTTATAATGATATGTTGAATTTGATTGGTTGTCTCTAATATTGTCCCACAACAACATTAAAATAGTTTAGAATACTGTACAATGTTGTTTATTTATTTTATAGCCATTTGACAAATTAGATTTTCTTTTTAATAAAGCAATAGTTAATCATTGGTAAATAGTTACTTTTATAATTATGTAACTCAGTTACAAACTCAATTAGTTCTGAGAAGAAACTAACTAATTAGATTTAAAGGAACGTGCCCAACACTCATCATGGAGCATGTTCCTAGCGTGTTATTTGATTGTAAACTTTGTTAGCATGAACTGAGCTGTTGCTAAGATGAGCTAGCATGTTTCTAGCATGACTAGCATGTTGCTAGCTTGTAGCTCTCCATGATGAGTTCTTCCAAGGCACTGCAATGACACCGATGGTATCTCTCTATTCATTAACTACACACGGAGGACCTAAACAAAACATCAAAGACAAAGAGAAGCTCACACATTCTTAAACTAATCCTGGTTGTGTACTCTGTTCTCAGCAGCCTTCTCCAGAGTGCGAGTGTGATGCTCTGTTAGGGAGCTCAGCTTTTCACTTCGGCACCACAGCTCCAGGCAGATCCCTTTCTGCCCGCCTCATTACTTCAACATAGCTTTCTCTGACTTCATTCCCTTAACTTTGTTTTAGTCCGAGGTACAATTTACAGCTCACTGGATGAGTGGACAGAGGGGACAGATGTTAACAATAAAGATATAAAACAGATATGAGATAATTTGTATCTCCAATACAACAAAAAAAATGGAGATTATTTACTATATTACCATATACCATGCTGTGTTTTTTTAGCTACTGACTATTCAATTAGATCTTTATACCTGAATACAGTATATACACAGACTTATGACATACTAGTGCTTACCGATTAGCTACTAAAGATTCTAGGATGAGTTTATTTGATATTGGCACTTACTCCAAATGTCACTAATAATACATATGGTCCTTATTTATATGAGGTTTCATAACTATGTAGTAAAAAAATCCTCCTAATTTTTAGCTAAGTTGTCTTTTTACACTTAATTAGTTTTATGGTAGTTAAGTAGTTTAGGTTTAGTTTTATGGGTAGGTTAACTGTTAGTTAATGGGTAGTGTTAGAATCAGCGTTGTATATTCTAAATGTAACTACATAAATTAATGAAGTATTTAAAAAATTTTCTTTTTGGCTTAGTCACTTTATCAATCAGGGGTTGCCACAGTGGATTGAACCACCAACTTATCCAGCATATGTTTTACACTCTTGCATTCATACACATACACTACGGCCCATTTAGCTAATTTATTTCATCTATACCCCATGGGGGAAGCCAGACAACCCAGGCGAACATGGGGAGAACATGCAAACTCCACACAGAAATGCCAACTGACCAAGCCGGGACTCAAAATAGTGACCTATATGCTGTGAGGCAATCATGCTACCCACCGTGCCACCCCACAAGCAAGTTTAAATATAAGTAAATTATATATATATATATATATATATATATATATATATATATATATATATATATATATATATATATATATATATATATATATATATATATATATATATATATAAAACGTGTGATTCATTTTATTATAAAATCTACAATATAGTTTGTACTTAGGGTCTACAACTGAACTCAATTATATTGTCACTTAATAAGATACTAATATCTAATGAAAAGCAGTAGTATTGAATGAATATTTACTCCCATTTAATGAATGTTTACTATGATAATATTAGTAAAGCATACTAGCCCATATTATAATGCATACTAAAAACTAAAGTTAATTTATCAATCACAGATAGCCATAAAAGTCAATGGCCACATTTTGTCATTTGTCCCTATTAACAAACTATTACTACTAGAACAATTACATTTTCATTTTCTATTAAATAAGAACATATATCAACTAAGTAAAAGGTTGGATGTTTTAAGGATTGAGTTTAAAATGGCTTAACCCCACAATCATACGGTTCAGTATGTCTATAACTGGTCATTTAGATTTGGAATTAGACATTGCATGTGACTCCATCATGATTTACATCAGTCCAGCTGTGTTTTGTGCAGTCAGATCTCTGGAGCGAGGTGTATAATGCTCCCTCAGAGGGAACCATCCCCCTCGGGCTTTCATGCACAGCTTGTGGTACGGAACGCATTAATTATCTGATAAATCCAAGGATTTTGTATTTATTTATGTCTTTAAGCAGACATTATTTTTCTTGCTAAACTGTGACAGCTTAATAAAGGGATTTTTTGAGAGGCCAACCCCACCAAGCGCTCAGCAGGCCATGCGCTAAAGTTGTGAGCACCATTAATGTAAATCAGCCATTTTAATTCTGTCACACTGCAACAGTGCAAGAGGCAAGAGAAAAGCCAATATGAAAGAAATATTTCTTCTGAGCGCATTATCAAATCCTGTAGATTTTTCTCGAACACCATTGTTATGTTGCATTGGTCACACTGTGGAGAAGAAAAGAAAGAAAGAAAGAAAGAAAGAAAGAAAGAGAAAGAAAGAAAGAAAGAAAGAAAGAAAGAAAGAAAGAAAGAAAGAAAGAAAGAAAGAACTAGTGACTATGCGAACTATGTGTAACTGGTTATGAATGAAGAGAAAATTTAGGATTAGGTAATGAACTTGTGATTATTCATAGTATTTTAATGAGATGTAAATAGCATCATGTACTCAGTTATGACATGTATGAAGGTCAAAGAGGGTTTCTGGGAGCTACAAAAACAAGCCATTATGATTTGTTCTGTGATAGCTTGCCAGTTGTTGCCCTTGAAAAAAAATCTCTGAAACATTTTAGGTTCTAATGAATAATTTCATTCAACAAAATAGACCATTCAAGGACAAGATGCGTTTATATAAAATACAGTTATATTGATATTGATTGGGGTTGGTTAACCAGTAATTTAAAATCATGTAATGAATTTTGTATCTTAATGTTTTACTTTTTTTTTACCAGTCAAACACTAGAGAGAAAATAAAATGTTTAATAAATAAATTAATTTTTTAAATTGTTATTTCATCAATGTAATCAAAGAGGTTTACAATAGATAATATGGGTAACACTACAATAAACATGCGTATTCTGAATATATGTGAAAGACCTTGTGTAACACGTTGAGTTAAAAGAAATACAGGAGAGCTCGCCTAACTCGTGTAGCAGCAGAAAAATAAATCAAGGCTTACACAGGTCGCATCCCACATCTTGTGCTTTATTCTTCTCTACAGAAAATAACCTAATCCGAACAACAGAGAAAAAGAAAAATAAACATCGGTCCCGCGCACATGTTTTTCTCATGTCATGTTACACGCATCTACAGACAGTTCACACGATTGGTAAACACACACACACACACACACACACACACACACACACACACACACACACAATGGCGATCTCTCTTAAAGGAACCGCATCCCATTTTCATTCGTTACAGACACTTATCAGATTTTACTTTAGAGATGGGGCATGAGGTTGACTGACTGTTTACACAACACAAAAGCTTGTGCTTGTACGGGCGTGACATGGAGCCGATCTGCGAATCACAGCACCATATGATAGATGACCAATCAGAGCCTCTTGAAGGCAGACCTTTCAGAGAAAAGAGGAAATATGACAGTCGTTTTCATGTTATCAGAGTAGCTGTATATAATCAATGAGAGATTTATTTTAAAAAAACGTGATTTCCTTTTAGTGAAAAATGAGCAAACATTGCTTTGCATCTTATAAACACAACCAAACCTTAAAATTACATCCTGGACCACCCCTTTAAATGAGCATAACAAGTTAGGAAAGCAATCGAATGCTTTCATTATAGATCTGTGATTGTGATTCATTGACATTTCTGCATTACCTACGATAAAAAGAGATGAACAGATTAGGTAAAATATGCACATACAAATTCCTTTTTAACATACTTTATAGTAATAACTATAATGTATATTGCTTAACAACTTCAATATAATCATTTACTGCTTCAGTAGCTAATGATTTGCAAATATATCATTATTATATTGCTATGTAAGTAATTACATTACTTGGAGCATGTGACAAAGGAAATCTCTCTTGTAAAGAGTTTTAAAAGAAGAAATATAATAAATATATAGTAGAGACATATAATAAATAAGAATGCAGGAAAATAATTATTACATGGGGTCAACTATGGTGTAACTATGGTTGATTTTTTATGTTATATTAAAAGATTATTTTTATAAATGACATTGTGCATTAAAAAAAATAGCTAATAGAAATTTGTTTAATCCAATCTGTCCTAAACAGTCTGCGCTGTATTAAACGCATTAAATCAATTTAGTAAGATATTGTAAACATAAGCAGTTTGCCCTGTCAGATGCTCTGACAAATACATGTGCAGTTGACAGATTGTGCTGTTCGATATGTGAGATGTGGTGTTTCCTCAGTGGGTAACTTATATTTCGCAGGTCTATTCTCCGTCTGTAAATGTTATAAAGTCATGAAAATATTTTCTTTTTGCTGTATGGGGTTCATGCAAGCACACTGAAAAACTAATTAATTGGATTTACTATTTTTTTTAGGCAAGTAGTTGCAAACACTTTATTTGTGTGAATTTAAACAAACAAATTATGTTGAACATTTCTACATTAAATTTTTTTGTTTAAATTGTTTGCAATAATTCTGCAAAAATATTTATTTTTCAGTGCAGGGCTAAACAGGCAGAGTGTGTCATGAAAAGATACTGACAATGGAATTGAGGATCCAAATGCACGTTTATTCAAGAGAGTTGTTATAGAAGCAATGGTCAGAACAGGAGCAAACAGGTACATGCAGAGAAACTCAGAGTGTAGTCATAAACAGATGGCAAGCAATGTAAACAAATGGACAAAACAAAGATCAAACAAGGCAAGGCAAGGGAAACATGCCGTAAAGTTCACCAAACAGTTTACAAGATCCAAATGTGTGCGTGTGTGTGTGCTGTTTATAAAATCATTGAATCAGTCCATTATTAGCTTCAGCTGTGTGTGTTTGCAATCAGCAAAAAAAGAACTGGTGTGTGCGAGGTGCATACCGGGAGTTACAGTTCTTTAATTTGGTGTGTGTAGTTCTCCAGCAATAATATTCTTAAGCATTGAGATGTCTGGATGCAGACTGGGTGCAGTTGCAATCTGAGCTGCATGCAATTCTTTTAATACCACACCTAACTCCACCCCTAACTTTACCCCAAACAGTGAAGTCACTAGCCCCATTTGGGTGCATTGAGTCTGACACTGCAAGTCTAAGATATGCAGTCTCAGCTTACAAATGCAACTCGGCATCCATATACCATTGGAGATTTTTATATGCTGAAAAACATTTGCTAGTAAAATTCACAAAACCTTGCACAATTATTATTGTTAATAGTAGAAGTAGTAGTAGTAGTAGTAGTAGTAGTAGTAGTATTGCTTATGACTAGCATAACATTGCTAAAAGTGCTATGTAACATAGAAGTCATATGCAATGCTTTAAAGATGCTAATTCTGAGTAAATGACAGAGGTGTGGACTCGAGTCATGTGACTTGGACTCGAGTCAGACTCGAGTCATGAATTTGATGACTTTAGACTCAACTTGACAAAATATAAAAAGACTTGCAACTCGACTTGGACTTGAACATAAATGACTCGGACTTTGACTAGGACTTGCCCCTATTGACTTGTAAAGACTTGTTGCTTCCCATGAAAAGCCCAAAGATAAAAAAGTATGTTGACATGGACCGCTCTCTCTCTCACCCCGTTTATGTGTGCGTGTGTGTGTGACAGCATGCGCGCTTTCGGCATGACATCCAATCAAAGCACGGTAGATTGTTTTGATTCGACAGTATCCAACGTGACTACTATGAAGCGCCAGAGCGGACAAAAGTCAAGCGAACACAGAGAGAATTTGAATTTGAGATCGAGCCAATACTCGCGTGCCAATACTCTCTCTCTCTCTCTCTCTCTCTCTCTCTCTCTCTCTCTCTCTCTCTCTCTCTCTCGTGCATTCAGTCTATTTGCGTTCGCTTGACTTTTGTTTACGATGGTGTCTCATACCTTTATTCCGTTGGCTCTCACGGCATCCTCTTGTTAAACTGACCCTTCGCTAAGCCACGCCCAAAAACCGCCACCCACCAATCGCGGCTTACCAATCGTAGCTACGGGCAGGGGCTCTGTCAAGCTTTCGAGCGAGGGAAATAGGGGAAACAAGCCAAATCGTTGCGCCATTGGATTTTGCAAATCTGACACCTGCTATCCTAAAAGTTTGGACTGGGTGGTGGGATTTTTTCCCTTTTCAAAACCAAAGCCCAAGAGGAGAAATGCCAGCGTGGATCAAGCTGTGTGAGGGGCGGTAAAGGAGTTAAGCTAAGTTGGTTTTGTTTTCGATATTCACATTCAGTGACAATAACTGGCATTAACTCACACTCCTCCTATCCTAAACAGATCTAAACTGTGTTTCTTATAAAAAAAAAAATAATAAAAAAAAAAGCCAAAGCAGGTTATGTTTTTTTTACGGAAGCGTAGAGCTGCCACCCAGGTAAAAAATAAAAATCTGAGCTTTATCACGTTTGTACAATATACTTTTCACGTTCTTACAATATAATATCACGTTTGTACAATATAATATCACGTTTGTACAATATACTTTTCACGTTCTTACAATATAATATCACGTTTGTACAATATACTTTTCACGTTCTTACAATATAATATCACGTTTGTACAATATACTTTTCACGTTCTTACAATATAATATCACGTTTGTACAATATAATTATCACGGTCTTACAATATAATATCATGTTTGTACAATATAATTATCACGTTATTTTCCGCCATACGTGCGCATAGATGATGTGCGCTCGCGTATGTAATCTGCTCACGGTTCACTTCTAAACGCGCGCAAACATCACTGCTGCGCTCGATTAATATTGGCATTGATTTGCCGACATACCACGTTGACTCCTACGACAAACTGAAGCCCTTTGGAATCTGTATAGATGGAGCCATGATGGGTTTTCGAGAGCTATGATTTGGCTTCATGCCTTTTCAACAAACAGTGATCCCAAAATTATTGCTGGTTATTTCATAGCAAAAGTTGAAAAGAGGCTGGGACACCTTCCCGGATTCGCTCCGATCTGGGAACAGAAAATGTCACAATGGCAGACATGCAAAGATTCTTGCGATGGAGTATGGATCATAACGTTAATAACTGTTTTATTACTGGGTCTAGTAATCACAATCAGTAGCTGCAAAATTTCCCCATGTCTCAATCCAAGCATAAAATAGAACTTAATTAATTCTGTAAAACGAGACATTTTCTCACACTCTGATCGCACCAGTAGCCTAAGCAATAAAGTTTTCACGTAATAACGTGATAATTATATTGTACAAACATGATATTATATTGTAAGAACGTGATAATTATATTGTACAAACGTGATATTATATTGTACAAACGTGAAAAGTATATTGTACAAACGTGATATTATATTGTACAAACGTGATATTATATTGTACAAACGTGATATTATATTGTACAAACGTGAAAAGTATATTGTACAAACGTGATATTATATTGTACAAACGTGATATTATATTGTACAAACGTGATATTATATAGTAAGAACGTGAAAAGTATATTGTACAAACGTGATATTATATTGTACAAATGTGAAAAGTATATTGTACAAACGTGATATTATATTGTACAAACGTGATATTATATTGTACGAACGTGATATTATATTGTACAAACGTGATATTATATAGTAAGAACGTGAAATGTATATTGTACAAACGTGATATTATATTGTACAAACGTGATATTATATTGTACAAACGTGATATTATATTGTACAAACGTGATATTATATAGTAAGAACGTGAAAAGTATATTGTACAAACGTGATATTATATTGTACGAACGTGATATTATATTGTACAAACGTGATATTATATTGTACAAACGTGATATTATATTGTACAAACGTGATATTATATTGTACAAACGTGAAAAGTATATTGTACAAACGTGATATTATATTGTACAAACGTGATATTATATTGTACAAACGTGATATTATATAGTAAGAACGTGAAAAGTATATTGTACAAACGTGATAATATATAGTAAGAACGTGAAAAGTATATTGTACAAACGTGATATTATATTGTACAAACGTGAAAAGTATATTGTACAAACGTGATATTATATTGTACGAACGTGATATTATATTGTACAAACGTGATATTATATAGTAAGAACGTGAAATGTATATTGTACAAACGTGATATTATATTGTAAGAACGTGAAAAGTATATTGTACAAACGTGATATTATATTGTACAAACATGACATTATATTGTAAGAACATGAAAAGTATATTGTACAAACGTGATATTATATTGTACAAACGTGATATTATATTGTAAGAACGTGAAAAGTATATTGTACAAACGTGATATTATATTGTACAAACATGATATTATATTGTAAGAACGTGAAAAGTATATTGTACAAACGTGATATTATATTGCAAGAACGTGAAAAGTATATCGTACAAACATGATAAAGCTCAGATTTTTTTTTATCTGGGTGGCAGCTCTACGCTTCCGTAATGTTTCCCAGCGGTCTTTTTCTTTTTTTTCCACTCGATATTATGAGCACTGCTTAGTTTAAACCCTCGCTATTGTAACGCATATAAATACATACACTACTATTTGCTGGTAGGAAAAATCTATTTGTTCACTTCTGTTATTTATACTTTGATTTGCATTTCAATTTTTTTTCTTCCACTTAACACAAATCCATCAGTTTCTTAGGTTATTAGATTATTTTATAATTTCACCTTTCCTGCTGTGCATGAACTATGCTGTTGAATGTTCAGCGTATGAGGTGGCTAGGCTAACCTTGCTTCAATTTTGATAAAATTATTTTCTAATCAGTTGCTATTATGTTGTGAATATACCCCTGTAATGTATACTGCAGTCCTCTTTTGTCTGGCTTTCTCAGATATCTCACCTGTTTGCCAAAAATGACTAATTAAATCCTTGGGAATGTCTGACACCAGCGCATACACACTGTAATAGATGTGCCAGGCATGAAGGCTTGACAGGCGTAGTAGCAACAGTAACTAAGGAGGGCGAGGCTTAGCGAAGGGTTATTCCAAGAATGTTGATATGGTTTCTTTCTTGCTTTACTATTTATTAACAATACACAAAAAACTAAAAGGTTAAGGTAAATTCTTTAATAAATTCTAGTGTTTTTGAGTATTATACTTGTTGTATACTTGTATTATACAGTATTATTTACGACTTGTTAATGAATGCTTCATAATACAGTAGTATTAACAATAGTGAACAGATAAAATAAAATACAAAGTGTAGTTTTACTACAGTAAAGTGTAGTGATTTGTAGTATAAAATACCCTATATTGTAAAATAATACAGCACTGGGTAATTTGTTTATATTACACTTGTGTTACCATAGCAACTATAGTATTACCACAACTGATCAATTGAAGTTCTTTACTGTAGTAGGCTACTGATCAAAACACAGTACATGCCAATATATGTGTTCAGGGGCCCTGTGGAACAGCTTTCCTCAAAATGAAGAGGATGACATGGAAAATGTCCTCCACAATCTCATCAGCAAAGTGGAAGCCAGCAGACACTAGTTTACTTTATTTTAGCTGCCATGATAAAATGAGATTGATAGTGAGATTTACTTGAAGAGTGAATAGTACAGTAGGCTATAATACCTTATCAAGTGTTTCCTTATTTTTATCACAGTTACATTTCCGCTTGCATTAGTTTTTGTTTAAATGCTTTTAAAATAAAATGTATTCTTTACATCCAACATCTATTCCAGTGGTGCCTTATAGTGGTGTAAACCCCTTTACAAGGGGTGTTACCCCTGTGTAAACTCTAGCCACCCCTGTGGCCACCCCGATATGATTTTGCTGTTGACATTATTTATTTAAATCTACTTACATAAATGAAATACAATGCAATATTTCAATAAATAAATAGCAACCACTAAATTATTGTGGATTGATTGGTGCCACTGACGTAGCTGGCCTCTTCTGGCCCCCTTATGCAAATTTTCAGGGGGGCACCACTGGTCTATTCTCTGTCTTTAAGTGTTTGAAACTGAAAATATCTCATCATATAAAACAACCAAAAATGTTATGGTTTATTAGATTAGACATTTAACATGTAAGTCTATTTTAGTATTTTGGTTATTGTTATTAAACAGTGCAGCAATATGAATCATATCTAAAAGCATGAAAGGAAGAGGGAACACGACACAAATTGTGAGTTTGCATATAATCTCTGAGAGCGCTCAAGAAAATTTGTGTGTGAGCAGTGTATATTTGAGAGCGAGAGAAAATTTGCGCGTGAGCAGCGTATATTTGAGAACTCGCAATCAGTTTTTTCCACAAACAGAGGAAATCTGTGCACGAGCATCACACAAGGTAGAGAGCAAAGCTCTTCAACGTTATGTGAAGAAAACAACGTTATTGTTTGTATGAAGTAGCCTAACTCATTAACAATATGTGCTACCATTTTACATTGCTGCTAGACGGATTTGCAACTCCATCTCTTTAGCACACACGAGATTCAATTGACAAAATTCCAATTTCACTCAATTTAACTTTGCAGCATATACAGGAGTTGGTCTACTGCTACCACATTGAGGTTATGTAATTTTGGTTAATCACAAGTTGATCACCGAAGACATAACATAGCACAACTAAACTTAATGAATTAGACAGCAGTAGACCTGCAATTTCTGTGTGATGTGAGGCAAAATGGAGTCTTTTTTTGGTGGAACTTGTTCTTGTGCATTATGGTGTGGAGACGAGACGCAGCACTGTTCAGTACTTTTTCAGAAAATTGCATTTGTATTTTTATATATCTGAGCAATGTTCTTTCGTAAAAAAAGGTTTGTTTAATTAATACAGATCTTACAACCATACCTAATCTGTATATATTTTATTTTTCGGTTAAAAAAGACTCGAAAAGACTCGAAAATCAAACTGCAGGACTTTGGACTCGACTTGAGACTTGTTGCCTTTGACTCGGGACTTGACTCGGGACTTGCCTGTCTTGACTCGGGACTTGACTCGGGACTTGAGGGCAATGAATTGAGACTTACTTGTGACTTGCCAAACAATGACTTGGTCCCACCTCTGGTAAATGAAACTTTAAAAAAAAGCTTTTCTTACTTTTTTTGTCTTGTTTCTTGTTTAAATATCTTAAAATTCTTAAATCAATAAGCATTTTCTAGACAATCAAAAAATTCTGACTTGTTTTCAGGAATAATATGCCTATAGGCGAGTTTTGCCATAAGTAAATCTATAAATAATCTGCCAATGGGGCAAAATAATCTTATGTCAAAGCAAAAACAAACTGATTATGCTTAACCTATTGGCAAATTTAAGGGAAAAATTCACTTAATCTTAAAAATGTACTTAATCTAAGCAAGAAAAGCATTTTTTCAGTATTGCAAATGCAGTTACAACATGTATAAAAGTCAAAAAGAGTTTTCGAGAGCAACAAAAACAAGCCATTATGATTTGTTCTGTGATCTTGCCAGTTGTTGCCCTTGAAAAAAAATCTCTGAAACATTTTAGGTGCTAATGTATGATATCCATCAACAAAATACATTTCTTTCTATTAAAGGATGAGATACCTGTATACCTTATACTGTATAAAATAGTTATTTTGATATCCATTGGGATTGTGTAACAAATTCTTTAAAATCCTGATATGGATTGTGTATCTTAATGTTTTTCCACATATTTTTTCCAGTCAAACACTGGACAGAACACATGTTTAATGAATAAATTATTGTTATTTCATCATTGTAATAGAAGAGGTTTGCAATAGATTATGAGAATAACACTACAAAATAGATACACTCATACACTCCAAGTAAAACAGTTTCTGTTTTTTTTTTTTTTTTTTTACTTTAAGTATAAAAATACCACAGGAAGCAGAGATTTAGAAAACTAATGCAAGTCACCTAACAGATCGATACCAAACGCAATAATTTTCATATTTTAGCTCATATAGTTTGTTTTTTTCATCACATTTTATATTTTTTATATCATTTTAATATTTCCAGTTTAACTTGCATTCTGTAAAATTTATAAAATATGCCATATAACAACTTGTTTAAACAATAGTTCAGTTCTGTTGGTGTTGTCAATCTGGCCTCCAGGTGTTGTCAGCTCCTGATGATAATGCAGATACCTTTGGAGATTTTTTTTTATGCTGAAAAACGTTTGCTAGTAAAATTCACAAAACATTACACAAGTATTAATATTGGTTATGACTAGCATATCATTGCAAAATGCGCTATATAACACAAAAGTCATATTTGCACTGCTTTAAAGATGCTATTTCTGACTGAATAGATATTCCAGTGTTACAATGTTAGCGTCACAAGATTTTAATCCTTTTTTACTCGTATGTGTAGAATAGCCTTCACTACATTGACTGTATTTGTTTTCATAATCTTTAATATTAACATTGTTTCACTGGTTAACACTTAACATAAAAAATACATTTTTTGACAGAAAATATTGAGATTTACACCATATACAGAGATTTTTGTATTGCAAAAAAAAAAAAAAAATGCTTCTCTTAATTTTTTTTTGGTCTCGTTTTTAGTTTAATTATCTCACAATTCTCAAATCGAGGAGCATTTTCTATACAAACCTTTCTTCTTTTCAGTCTTGTTTTCAGAAATAATATACCAAAATTGAATTTTTCCATAAACAAGCTAAATAATCTGCCAATCGGCTAAGCAAAATAATCTTATGTAAAAGCAAAAACTAAATTATTTTTCTTAACCCATTGGAAGATTATTTAGCTTGTTTTAATAAAATTATTAAAATAGTTTTACTTAATCTAAGCAAGAAAAACATTTTTAGCAGTATTGCAGAGCCCTAATTCATAAATAAAACATGAAAGTATTCTGAAATGTCCATTTGCATGAAGGCAACAAAGTTCATTTAAATTCAGGTTCAGTTTTCTAAAAATATTTTTGGTTCAGACGTAAACAATTATGAGCAACAACAACAACATCAAAATGTCTGTCCGTTTTTCATTGGCACAGCTTTTCAGCTCTCCAACATTTCTCCCATTTGGGGGACAAACAGTGTTTTGGCATAGCAAGTACACGAGGCTGACTCCACAGGACTCTGAAAAAGTGAGATTTGTCACCCTGTGGGCGACTGGCGCTGTGTGAAGGGTTTTGCTGAGGCAGACTCTCAGGAGACGCAGAGTGACGCCAAGCTGTCATTCCATTGGCTGGCAGGTGAAAGGGGAGGCTTTACTCCCAGCCAGCCAGTGATTGATGTGTTATCTCTCGCTCCATTGGTTGCTTGCATTTTTAAATGGAAATGTAGAACTCAAGTTAGGAGCAGTAGAAAGTTTACGGCTGTGAAAGTGCAGCACTTGAGAAATTTGAACTGTGCTGGAGCAAAATACATTTTCAACAATGTGATTTTTTTAGATTGTGACATATGATTACAGGTAACAATTATTTGTTTTTGTTCTATTTTTAAGTGTAAATAAATAAATATGTTCATGTTGAAACTTTCAAAAATATAAAATGCACACTCTTCACATGGAATATGCTTTACTGTACTGTAAGTACAGACCACGTGAATGCACAGTGTATTGTTTTCATTTGAGACACAAGTAGAGATGTTTGTAGTTTGCATTGGTGAAAAATTAATTATCTTACACTGTTGTCTTTAGTTTTATGCTTTTTTATTTTTGGTGATTAGTTTTTTTCTCTTTGTTGTGGGTGTTTGTGTTGTACCACTCATGAACATTCTTTTTCTCTTAGTCAGTCAGTCAGTCAGTCAGTCAGTTAGTTATTTAGTTCGTTATTTAGTTAGTTAGTTAGTTAGTTAGTTAGTTAGCTTGTTTGTTTGTTGTAATGAGTTTTGGTTCCAAATGACTACAGGAGAGGATGAGGGTAAAATGGCCATATTTTGATGAGTGGTTAGTTGTAAGCTTGCACTGTATTTTTGAACCAATCATTGTGATGTGGATGTTTGAATAAGCTCTTTCGAATATATTCGTGCTGTTTATTTAAATAGAACAGCATACGGTGGAGCAAAGGCTTTAAAGTATTAGGGTGCTTTCACACAGAAAGATTCTAGGTTGATTGTTTTTCTTCCGAAACAGGGATTTAAATTGTTACAATGTTTGTTTTTGTTTGTGATATGGTTCGCTTTTCACAAGTTTCTAAATGGAGCAAAATTATTTAAACAAGTCCTGTGCGAGTAAACTCTACATTGGTCAGCGTTTGTTTTATTTTGCGGGACTCAGTTCAGTTGTCTATATATTCCTATTACATATCCATAAAACACTGTGATACAGCCTGGTTTGGTAGTTCGTTGAATCATATTGCTTTCTCCCTACAGAGTTTTTTTTTCAACTGAGCCAAGACTTTTTTGTTCAATTGATCTCGGACCGTTAGTTTTAGTGCAGATCAGATCACAATTGCAGGGTTAACATATGCCAGAATGAATCCAGCTAAGGGAGGAAATGCACCAGGTTCTGAACGAAACAACTAGGTGTAAAAGCACCCTTAAAAAAAGAAAAATTATAAAAATTATTGTTTTTGTTGTGAATTACACTTCAATTAGTACTATTAAAATGGTCAGTAATGTTTTGACTTCGGCAGTTTTAAATGAGAAATTAAGATTTACAAATAAAGAAAGGCAGAGCCTCATATCTACACCCTGTATTATATCTTCGACACAAACCAATGGTAGCTCAAGGATGTCTACCATTCAAACTCAAACTCTAAAACAAGCTTCATTGTAGCCTGTTTGTGTTGGAACTTCACACTAATTTGTTCTTCACAATAGCTATGTTTCCATCCAAAGATGCAAATTAAATGCATGCGCAAAACATGGCATATAAGACATGCGAATAAAGCAGTCCAAGGAGTCAAAGAGAACAAAATCACCAAATATCAAAAGTAAAAACATAATTTGTTGTGGCAGGAGAAGCGGTGTGAATCTTTTCTTTATTTAATCAATGACTTGCACATCAAAGGACAGTATGTAGACACAATGAATACGTGGGGCGTTTGAAGGTGTGGGATGCAGAGCACAGACGCTCTTGACAATTCTGGAGGTAATTAATATTAAAATAGCACTAATGCTGAAATGGTTAAGGCATTTTAGAATGACCAAAACAACATTTCAGATGTTTTACAATGTGTTTAGCCTGCTGGTTTGTTTATTCACACATTTTTACCATCACATGATCTCTTATAACAAAATCACATGACTTTTTTATGCGCATACTGGTTTGATTAAAGTGTTTCCATCATAGTTTATGCACATCTTTTCTTAATGAATAAAAAGTTTATCCTACTCAGTTATGCACTTATGTTACATATTTTTTTAAATTTATACACATCTTGACATTTCCTTCAACTGTTTTTATGCATTTTATAAAAAATGCGCATAAAATGTGTGGATAGAAACATAGCCAATGCCTTGTGAAGTTTATTAGCACTAATAAAATGGCATTGTTTAAAATAACACTGTGCCATGCCAAGTCAGCCTTGCTATCCATGACACACAAGAACAAATGCTCATTAAACTTGCTACAACTGCAAAACTATCAGTTAATACCTAATGTGTCTGGATCAATTTGCAGAGGCATGTTGCTATTGGTGTCATGGTGCTATGAACGTGTTATCTCATCCACATAATGTCAGCATCTCTTTTACGGCTTTAATTGCAAAAACGGTTTCACATCCATGTTTACTTAACTTCTGCACTGTCTAGGAATGAGCGCAGTCAAGTTGACAATCTGAAAAGCCCCAGAGTACACTTAACTTGTGCCCTTTTCATGTTGAGTCGTTTGTTTTCAGGATGCGGTGACAAACTGCGAGGTTTTAAGCTTAACAAACAGTGAAGGCCGGGAGTTTGTTCCACAGCTAGGAACAGAGAGAATCCATAATTTGGATGAGTGAGTTTGTTCCCTCAGATGTGAGGACACAGGCAGCAGCGGATCAGAGCGGTCGGCCAGGGGTGGAGGTTTGTAAGTAATGGGGTGTGAATGGAAAGCCCAAAGCAGTCATGCAATCTGCACAGTTTCCAATCGTAGGAAGCGCCAAAATAACAACTTCCTCAATGCTAGCAGAAAATCCTATGATATGGACCAGTGAATCTGTGGGAGGGAAGATAGAAGAGGGCACTAGTGCTCAGACTAGAAGATGTGAAGGCAAATGAAAATGTGGAGGAGATTTTTTTTTTTTTCAGGACAACCAAAAGCTTTATAGAAAGTTACGTTGAACCTGCACTTTACAATTTTTATTTATTTTAAAATGTACATTTTTTATTAAACGATTGATTATTGTTTGTATATACACTTTGTCATTACCTATACTCATTGCTCACTGAACAAAAAAAAAAATACTATTGCATATATCCCAACTTATGAAAATATTATTTGGGCAAAATATTATCTGAAGTATTCTAAAAAACTAAAGAAAACTTTGAAATGTGGAGGGGAAATTTATAGATTTTAATTAATATTAATATTTTATATATTTTAACTAACAACTTGAATTGGCTTGAATTATACTTTTATATTTATTACAGAATGTTATATTACTATTACTTTATTATTACACTTACTAGCCACTTTATTAGGTACAACTTACTAGTACCAGGTTGGACCACTTTTGCCTTCAGAACTGCCTTAATCCTTCGTGGCATAGCTTCAACAAGGTACTGGAAATATTCCTCAGAGAATTTAGTCCATATTGAAATGATAACATCATGCAGTTGCTGCAGATTTGTCGGCTGCACATCCGTGATGTGACTCTCCCGTTCCACCACATCCCAAAGGTGCGCTATTGGATTGAGATCTGGTGACTGTGAAGGCCATTTGAGTACAGTGAACTCATTGTCATGTTCAAGAAATCAGTCTGAGATTATTCATGCTTTATGACATGGTGCATTATTCGGCTGGAAGTAGCCATTAGAAGATGTGGTCATAAAAGGATGGACATGATCAGCAACAATACAATGTGGCGTTGACACAATGCTCAATTGGTACTAATGGGCCTAAAGTGTGCCAAGAAAATATCCCCAACACCATTATGCCACCACCAGCAGCCTGAACTGTTGACACAAGGCAGGATGGATGCATGCTTTTATGTTGTTGATGTCAAATTCTGACCCTACCATCCGAATGTTGCAGCAGAAATCGAGACTCATCAGAGTAAGCAGCACTTTTCCAATCTTCTGTTGTCCAACTTTGGTGAACCTATGCGAATTGTAGCCTCAGTTTCTTGTTCTTATCTGACAGCAGTGGCACCCGTTGTGGTACCCATCTGCTTCAAGGTTGGACATGTTGTGTGTTCAGAGATGCTCTTCTGCATACCTCAGTTGTGACGAGTGATTGTTTGAGTTATTGTTGCCTTTCTATCAACTTGAACCAGTCTGGCCATTCTCCTCTGACCTTTGGCATCAAGGGTAAATTGATTGCTTCATACTTCCGTGTATTTAGTTTTCAAGGCAAAATTTTGGTTTGATTCAACAATTGTTTTAATGATTTTTATTAATAAATATGAGTTTTAGTAATGAAGTCTACACTGCATGGTAGCGTTTTTTTTTTTTTTTTTACATTTTGGTGCGTTAATCTGGTTAATAATATCATTGAGAAGGTCATGATCCACACTAATTAAATTATTAATTTTAAAAATGCTCCCTAGTTTAATTGAGTCCTGAATTACTCAACGACTTTTTAGCAAAAGTCTAAATGATTCATGTTATAAATATATAGTCAGTCATAAATAACAGTTTAATTTGTATATGAATAATTTCCGGAATAAAACCAGAAAATAAAAGTTAACGTAATTGTCGTCCAAAACACAATTTCAGTTTATCCCGAACATGATGTAATTAAACGGTGTTATCACCAAAAAAAGAGCATCAAGTTTCTGAATGGTCTTTAATTACTTTGTGCCATATAACTATGAGTTCATCATGGATGATACAAACAAACATGTATTTATATATCTTTATTTTACATTCTAAGGGGAAACAGACGTTTCGGCACAATGCCTACCTCAGTTGTATCTTTTAAGAATGTAAAATAAAGATGTATAAAATAATTATTTAACGAGTTCATATCATGACCTTCTGGATAAATGTGTAGTCAACCCAAAACATTTTCACTTAGTTCTAGTCTATCCAATTTGTTTAATGTAGCATTTTTGAGATAAACAAACAATTAAACATTTAAATAAATGAATAAATAAATGAATGAATGAATGAATGAATGAATGAATGAATGAATGAATGAATGAATGAATGAATGAATGAATGACAAGTATAAGCAATATTTTCACATATGTATGTTTCATTTTGAGCAAACAGGTTGAATAACACGATGTATTATTTGTGCTTTGACTGTGATGCATTGCTCTTCTTCACAGAAGCCTGAAGCCTGTCTCTGGTCCCTGTATAATGAATGCGCTAATTAGAGACAACAGACAGTAACATTGCTTGGACACATCGCTGAAGCACAACCAGACGCCTTTGTTTCATTACACTCATAATGAGCAGCCAACACTAACAACTGAACCGGGGCTTGCTTGTTTAACATACACATGCTCATAATCACCTTGTGAAAAACACATACCCTGCTATAATTTACAAATCAAAGAAAAAATAAAACAACTGCGACATTTCTATTTGCTTATAGGCTACCATGCCAGTAATTATCTACTTTTATGTTTATACAATATTACATAGTGTTTATTCTGTTATAAAAGTGTGATTTATTTGCATTGCCTGTTATTGCAGTGCAGTATAATCTAATCTTTGAAATAAGGTTATTTAATCTCCGTTGAAATGTTTTCATTGTAAAATGTGCCCTGTGTGCCATACTTAAGTGCAGCAAATGCAAATAGTTATTGCTTTTGTGTAGGTGTTTGATTTGCATTTATAATTTACATATTTGCATAGGAAAAAGCTATATTTCAATAAATAATGCAGAAGCTTATTTATGTAAGAGCTAATGTACATTTAGTTGATCACCAGGGCAAAATTAACATCCTGAAAGGATTCATTTCGATATAAAATGTTGGGGTATGGGTGAAATAATGTCCAATCATCTTTTAATTTAACATTTATTCAAAAACGAAACAACAAGCTTATTCTGACCTGTTCGTACTGTATTGAAATATATAAAAGCATAAGTAATTATGCTAAACTATTTTATATTTTAAAAGATCAAATTGTTAGTGCTGGTAAATGAGGAATCCTAGTGCAGGGTGTCCACAGGGTCTTAAAACTTCAAAAATCTCCTTAAAAGTTTTAAATTCACTGAAATATGCTGTTGTAGACCTCAAAAACTTTTAAACAGGTCTTAATTTTCCTTTGTCCATGTAAATTGGTACAACCAACAAAACCAAACAATAAACAACAAAAATGTTTAACAAAAATACATTTTAAAAAGTATTTAGCAATATTTAGCAGTCTTGTCAATCATCCACATTTCTTTCATATTTAATTTCCTACCTTATTGAAGACGCTGCAGAAGTATAATCTGCCATTCACAAGTTATTCATGCAGAGAAATCTCCTCAAGTCTTTGGATAATTATGCATTCAGACATCAATGTCCAAACATATCTTGATGTAAGTTCACATTGTTGTTGCAGATAAAACATAGCAGAAAACATGATTTAAATATTTTCCAGTGGGCTAGATATTGATTAACAGTCATACATACATTTTTACTGAAGCCTCTCTACTTGATGGTTGGTCTCTCGTCCACCATGTTTTTAGTTTATTTACACTTTTCCGTCACTTTTGTAGTTCTAATATTAATTCAATATGTTGTAGTTCAATGTATTGTGGGCCACATCAGTGGTTAGTGTATGCATAATTTCTACACTTTCGAGTTTTTACTGGAAATAGTAAACCAACCGGGAACCTTTGACATACTCTTTTTAACATACTCTGATTTGGGACATATCTAATTCTATTTTCAAATACAGATTAGGACGAATAGTATGGGAATTGGAATGCAGCAATTGTTTAATAGTTAAACGTGACATGCACACACAATCCAGTCTCTGCTTGCACTCATTCACATTCTCTTGCATACTGTATGCACACACACAGCTATTCCCCTGCACAAGTTGATGCCAGATCAATTCAAATAAACACCAGAATGCAAAAAAAATGATTATCTGACATTTCCCGGAACAGGAAACAGCAAGATCTGGCTCAAAAGGACAATTATTATTATTATTATTATTATTATTATTATTATTAATATTATTATTATTATTATTACTACTACTACTACTACTACTACTACTACTACTACTACTGGCTCAGAAAAGAAATAACCAGGAAACACATACAAACTGCACAGCTGCCTTTATTCTTCTGATCCTTAAAGATCCATTTTTGTTTTTAATCCACATACATGCAATCAAAAAAAAAAAAAAAAAAACAAGATCAAATTAAAACATAAAATGCTTTTCATAATATGCTAATTATGTTGGCTTGAGAAAGCCAACATACTGTAATGCTACTTAAACTTATTCTTATTATGTTGGCTTGAGAAAGCCAACATACTGTTATGCTACTCTGTCCTTGAAAGCAAACGTATCTCCTCCTAGGCCGTTCATGCCACAAGGCCCAAATTTGGTCAAAATGTGCTTTCTACATTCAAGATTGTTGCTATATCTCCTCATGCCTATAAGACTTATTGTTGTTTTTATAAAAAATGTTAAATATAAATTTTTTATAATCCGGGCATATAAAAAAATTATACAAGCCCCAAATTTGGCCAAAAGCTGTATTTAGATGCGCTAGATTTTGTTGCTATATCTTTAAGGTTTATCAGACTTATAGTTTTCCAATAAATAATTTTTAAGCATAATTTATAATATGGCAAGCCATTTTTGACTTAAATTCCATATTTTTACTGATACGGCAAGCCATTTTTGCATGTATCACTTTCACACTTATTAAGCATTGTATTTTCAAAAAGATTCGGCAAGCCATTTTTACATAATGTTCATTCCCTTAGTCTCTTTATTAATCAGGGGTCGCCACAACGGAATGAACCGCCAACTTATCCAGCATTTGTTTTACACAGCGAATGCCCTTCCAGCCGCAACCCAACACCAGGAATACATAATGTTCAAGTCCAGTTTTTGACACTCATACAGACTGTCATAGAAACATCGGGGTTGATTAAGATCACTCTTATTGCCTAGAAGCTTTGATGTATCATCACTAACCTGTCAAATGTCCCCACAGCAACAAAACAGTATAACCTAGCAACCATTTAAAAATCGCAATATCTCTACATCAGAACATCGTAGGGACCTGGGCATTGGCTTGTTTGACTCATGCTAGCAAATGGGACTTCCTGTGTACTATGCATGGTAACAATGATAATGGAAGCCAAGTGCTAATAACGATAAGCTACATGCTATGAATGATTATCTAAATGCGATAACATATGCTAGAAATGCCTACTAAGTATTAGCATTTGATCAAACATGTACACGAGCAGTGCCATTTAGCAACTGCTTAGCAACCACCTAACAATGCCATAATTGTTTTAGCAACTGCCTAGCAACCACTTAGCAACTGCCACCGTGCTTCCTGCCAGCTGCCATTCCTAGTCCTAGCGCAGTCACGTTGGCTTTCTCAAGCCAACATCAAAGTTTATCAATAAACTTTAGGTTCTAGTTCATATTGATTTTCATATGCAAAAAGAAAGTATACCAAGAAATCATACTAGCGTAATTTCTATCGCTTCTCTGGTGTAAAAAGCTTCTTGAACAGCAGGAGGAAACTGTTTCAGATTCTCAGCTCGTGAAGGGCTGCAGGATTATTCATGAGCGTCTCCTGCTTTGTAATTGCTTAAATTGTGCTCTTCCATTAGAGGAACTAATTAGCGTTTATGGTTTGTGTGGTGGCCCTGCTCACCGTCTCCCTCGTTCTCCTCATTTGTTTTGATTCCGTGGCCTGACTGTTGCTGTCAACCCAAACATCTGTACATAGGGGGCTTGGGCTGGCCAATTTACTAAAGTAATGTTTCATTAATGACGCCGCGCATCAAATTTTAAAGGAATTCTGTTTTGAAGTGGTCTATCTCTCTTTCTCTCATTTTAGTCAGTGCATTGCATGTTTTATTTCATTAGAACTAAAAATAACCCTGTATAACAATCCATTTTGCAATCAAGCATGCTCGTATGTAAAGTTGATTAATGTAAAAAATAATAATTTTTAAAAAGCAGCATTGATTAATGGATCTACTCAGCACGTATAAATTGGCTTTTCAGTGGTTGATTTTTATGAGCTTTGTGTATGTAGTAATCTATTATAAAATATGCATTCTTATTATGTGTTGTTTTTTATAATATAATGAAAGTATAGTTACTTACTGCTTTGTTTAATTAGTCATTTCAGTGTTAAAGCGCACCTATGGTGAAAAATCTACTTTTTAAACTGTTTAGACAGACATATTGTTATAGTGTATAGACCGTCATATTGGGGTGATATAAACACCCCCCTGTCCTTTTTTTTTTTCAATTTAGCAACTTAAAAACGGTGGACCAATTGAAGCGGTTTTCAGACCGACCGCAACTTGACATAGGACCCACTGAATTGATTGACAGCTGCGCATTAACATGTCCTGGTAGTCACATTTATAATTATATCAACAAGACAGGATGTGCGCAAAGCAACCAGGAATAAAAGGTCTGTCCAGTTTGCTAGGATCATCAATCATCATCAAATGTGATCAAAAGTGAGTTTTACAAGTTTAAAATATTTTTAAAACGGTGCATGATTGTACTGAATTACAGCGATTTACTTCAGCTTTACTTTATCACCACAGCTGCGTGTCAGGACAATTATAAAAGTAGATGCTTCAATCCCGGTTTGTGGAATCAGGAATAAATCAGGTTTATTTTGTACTTTAACATAACAGTTCCCCTTTGGGTGGGGAACTCTAATGCTATAGGTGGATTTGATCTTAGAAAATTCACGTATGGGAAGATTCGTTTCAGAAGCCACTTGTCTGAAAGAGTATTGAACGGACCAATGAATGCCAAAGAATTGGCAGCGTAAGATTGCGCAGGTGTGCTTCATTGCCAATTAACCCAGCATATAAACACACATAGAGAAAGCAGACTCCATCCTTTTCGCTTCAGAGACTTTCTGATCGAGTCGATGAGGGTTCCTCCTGCTGTGATCCAGCGATTCCGAGCGAATGAGAGCATTCTCCCGGTCCAGAGTGTGTACACGCAGCGGCAGACAGTCGAGCTGGGTTTCTCCCTTGCCTGGCGTTCTTTGGGTCCAGTCCTCCAGAGCGGTGCGTATAAAGTGGCAACTTCACAAAGAGAGCAACACAGTCGTGCAGCACGTCCTTTTCAGGACGGCGCTCCGACTGTGCGTTTCTGGATGCGGTGGTTTCCTGTCCTCGGATGATGTGGGCCAGGCTGTTTCTGCCTTGCATGCGATAGTCACCTACCAGCGCTACCAAGCGCAGGCGCTGGCCGAGCTGCACGAGGGTGGGTCCAACCCAGGCTTATGAGCTTCGCACCGCATCCGACTATGCTCTTTGGACCAGTAAGTCCGCTGCGTGTGCATTGGGGAGGACGATGTCCACACTAGTGGTCCAGGAGCGCCACCCCTGGCTTAAATTTGGCTGATATGCACAAAGTCGACAAAGTCCGCTTTCTTGACTCCCCCATATCCCAAGCTGGCCTGTTCGGTGGCACCATCTGTGAATTCACCCAGGAATTCGAGGCGGTGAGAGAGCAATCTGATGGGTGATGTCCTATCGGCGGGTCCGTAAGCCCGCTCCGCCCGCCGTGCCATCCATATCTGCTTCTCGCCGATGAGCTGCACCGCCCCCGCACACGCCTCTGGCGAAGTGAGTGCGTCGAGCACCTCGGAAGCAGGCAGCCCCCCCTGCCCAAAATGCCGATAAGTCCGGCAACGGACTGCGAAGCGTCCTTGCCAGTTTGGGACGCTATGCTTTCTAGCTTGCAGGTTCGGTGCGTTTCACCAGTGGCTCATGAGCGCTGGGAGGACGGTCTCCTTTCTTCCACCCCTTGAGCCTCCCCCCGGAGCTCGGGTGTGGAGTGAGAGCAAATCTCTCACCTCCAGCTCTTCCGTGGGATCAGCACACCCACTCTGCGCTGCCCCACTGCTGGTACGGCAGCGATTGTAGCGATGTGTCTATTAGCGAGAGCTCTGCCTGCCTGGTTAGCGCGGGCCAGCCCTTCGCGGTGGCTCATCCGCACAATCAGACTCGGCTATGCGATTCAGCTCGCGAAACGGCCCCCCCAAGTTCACGGGTGTGTATTCAAGGATGCAATCGAGCCGCTCCCTCCAGTTGAGATGGAGAGCGGGTTTTACAGCCAACACTTCATCTTGCCCAAAAGAGCGGTGGGTCACGGCCAATCCTAGATCTGCACGTTTTGAACAGCTGTCTGCACAAGCTGCCATTCAGAATGCTCACGCAGAAGCGCATCCTCCGCTGCGTTCGTCCTCTGGGTTGGTCTGCAGCATTAGACCTGAAGGACGCGTATTTCCATGTCTCCACTCTTCCCCGCCACAGCTTGGCAATACAAAGTCCTCCCCTTTGGGCTCTCTCTGTCTCTGCGGGTCCTCACCAAGCCCGTGGAGGGTGCCTTAGCGCCTCTTCGGCTTGCGGGCATCCGCATACTCAATTATCTCAAACGTCTGGCTGATTTTTGCCCACTGTCGGAGCAATTGATTATGCACAGAGACAAAGTCCTCCGGCACTTCCACCTGTTGGGGTTTCAGGTCAACCGAGAAAAGAGCAAAAAACCCTGAAAAAAGAGCAAACCCTGTGCAGAGGATCTCTTCTCTCGGGCTGAAGCTGGACTCAGTCACCATGGCAGCGCGCCTCTCCGGAGAGCGCGCTCAGCTGATGCTGTACTGTCTGAGAGAGCTCGACAGTAAAAAAGTGCTCCCACTGAAACTATTTCAGAGGCTCCTGGGGCATATGGCATCCACAGCTGCTTCACGCCGCTCGGATAACTCTATATGAGACCACTTCAGCACTGGCTTCACGATCGAGTCCCCAGACGCGCATGGCACGCGCCCACACACAGAGTCTCTGTTAATGCACTGTGTCGCCATGCCCTCAGCCCTTGGAGCGACCCCTCATTCCAACTGGCCTGAGTGCCTCTAGGACAGGCGTCCAGTCTTGTTGTTTTTTCAACAGATGCTTCCAACACGGGCTGGGGGGCTGTGCGTTGCGGGCATGCGGCTGCGGACCTGTGGAAAGGTACCCAGTTGCATTGGCATATCGCGTGGAGCTGTTGGCAGTGTTCCTCGCTCTCCACCGTTTTTTTCTGGTGCTGTAGCGGCAACATGTGCTGGTCAGGACGGACAGTACGGCGGTGGCGGCGTATATCAACCGTGTTGGGGGTATGCGCTCTCGCCGCATGTCTCAACTCCACCCCGAGTCTGTTCAGCTGATATGGGCGCGATCGCTCATTGCCAGTTGTTCTATTCCCTGACCGAGGGCTCTCGGCAAGGATGCACTGGCTCACAGTTGGCCTCGGGGCATGCGCAAATATGAATTTCCCCCAGTGAGCCTGCTCAAGCAGTTACTGTGCAAGGTCAGGGAGGACGAGGAACAGGTTGCTGTTTGCGCCCCTCTAGCCCAACCGGACCTGGATGTCAGAGCTCGCCCTCCTCGCGATAGCCCTCCCCTGGCAGTTCCCTTCGAGAGAGTACCTACTCTCTCAGGAACAGGGCACCATCTGGCACCCTCGCCGATCTTTGGAGGTCCTTAGACGCGAGGAAGACTTAGGTAACTTCCGATTGCGGTGGCTAATACCGTCACTCTGGCTAGAGCCCCCTCCCCGAGTGCGCCTTTGCCCTGAAGTGGAGTCTATTCACTGAATGGTGCGTTTCTTGCAGAGAAGACCCCCGTAATTTGCCAGATCAGCGTTGTGCTTTCTTACGCCAAGAGAAGCTGGAGAGCAGGCTGTCGCCCACCAGCATCGTGGGAACGCATAACCCCATCATCCGGTTCCTCAGGGGCGCTAGGCGAATTAATCCACCCCGCCCCCCTCTCTTGCCCTCTTAGGATCTCGCCCTCGTTACACGAGCCGAGTCAGATCCCTTCGATCCACGACTCAGTATCTTTTCTGTCCCTGAAGACTGCTCTGCTGGTCGCGTTGATATTGATTAGAGGGTCGGGGACCCGGAGGCATTTTTCGGTCAGTGACTCGTGCTTGTAATTGGGCTGGCTTTCTCTCACGTCCTGAGATCCCGCCCGCGATATGTGCCCAAGGTTCCTACCAGGTTAATACCAGGTAGTGAGCCTGCAAGCGCTGCCCCCGGAGGAGGCAGACCCAGCCCTTTCTTTATTTGTCCAGTTCGCGCCTTGCGTATTATCTGGACCACACTCAGAGTGCAGATCATCTGAGCAGCTCTTCGTCTGTTATGGCGGTCGGCAGCAGGGAAGTGCCGTATTGAATGAAGATTTTCCCACTGGATTGTGGATGCCATTCTCTCGCTTATCAGTGAGCCGTGTGCCCCGAGAGTGCGTGCGCACTCCACTCGGAGCATCGCATCCTCTTGGGCACATGCACGCGACACCTCTCTAACAGACATCTGTAGAGCTGCTGTGTCGGCGACACCCAACACATTTGCAAGGTTTTACAATCTGCGAGTGGAGCCGGTTTCCTCAAAGGTATTAGGTAACTCTTTGGTGATTGAGGAAACAATTCGGTAGGGTGTTGAAACACGCTTGCTGCGCCATTCTTTCTAACACGGAGATACGTGCGCCTTTTCATCTGTCAGTAAAATTCCCCATCAGGTGAGCCCTGCAGATTCCTCTGTGGCCCCCAGCACTGACTCAGCGAAGGAGTCACTTGCTGGCCCACTACGTTGTAGGTCTGCCTGCTGGTCAGCCCGCGTTTTTGGGTATAGGTGCCTGCTATGCGTGATCCCCACTAGGCGATCCCATATGCCTGTTCCGCCACGGTTAAGTCCCCCCTCTCGGGTGGACCCGTGTCTTCCCTCTCCGCTAACCACCTTCTAATGTGCACTCCCCCTTATTAGGGCTAGTCCATAATTTTCTTGCCATCTTATCTCCCCCTTGGGTAGCGGATGGCCTCCGCAGCGTCCTCCCTATCGGGATTGCACGCTTCCCAATGTACTGTTGTATTTTCCTAGAACTATCTAGATGCAAGCGACTTCCCAAAAAATATACCTATATCCGTAAACTTCCGTTGAAGTGGGATAAGTTAGGGCCGGGGACACGTTGGAGGACCGCGCCTTCCATGATGTGGGTGCGTCACGCTTGCTTGACTATCCCCTTTTCTAAGATCAAATCCACCTATAGCATTGGAGTTCCCCACCCGAAGGGGAACGTTCGAGGTTACAGAAGTAACCCTTCGTTCCCCGAGGAGGGAAACGGAAATGCTATATTCCATCACCATAATGACTGTCCCTTAGCTGTTAGCAAGTCTCTTCAGCTTAAACGGATGGCGTCTGCTTGCTCTACGTGTGCTTATATGCTGGGTAAATTGGCAATGAAGCACACCTGCGCAAGCTTACGCTGCCAATTCTTTGGCATTCATTGGCCCGTTCAATACTCTTTCATACAAGCGGCTTCTGAACCGAATCCTCCCATACGTGGATTTTCTAAGATCAAATCCACCTATAGCATTTCCGTTCCCCTCCTCGGGGAACGAAGGGTTACTTCTGTAACCCTGAACGATATCCATACAATAGTGGATATTAACCTGTATCCTGTCACATTTGCGTGCAAAAAGAGCTCAAAGCTAAACGTGCGCACTGTCTGCCTGTCTGCGCTGTGTATGAGCATGTGTGTGTATCTGTGTGTGTGAATGAACTTTGTAACGACATTGTGTGTGACTCATTGTTTCAGCTCCACAACAAATGTATCAAATACTCATTGGCAAAGTTCTTACTGTAGTATTTCTCACAAATGCTATGTAAGATCTTCTTCCTTTAAGTCTGTCTGTTGTCTGAATCACCCGAGGGAGGAGATTAAGGCATGCAGAAAGGCACGTAGAAACGGTGGGCTGGGAGGACTAGCCTTGAAGGCACAGTACAACAAAACCACTACCTTACGCAAAAAGGCTATAAACGATGTATAAGTGGACTTTATTATTTTGTAAAAAGAAAAAGATTAATTTTCCCCTCAGTATCTTTAATGAAATATCATAACCTTCTATCCCCCTCAAAACAACTTTTGCTCACTGCATCACACTTTCCACCTCTGTTGTGGGCTGCATGCTTTACACTTTTATGTGTCAAGAGTATTTAGCAATTTACTTTTACAGTTAGAACAGATTTTATTTATTATAGTAGCTATAGTATTTTTATAGTAGCCAGTTTCTTAATCTGTAAAGAATGTAAAGAATAACTGGATGTTTAAATAAATTTTGCATCACAAAAGCATTTTGATATTGGTAAAGATGTCTGTAACATTTGTGAAGCATCAAATTACCATCATATGAACTGTCAAAACATGTATTATTACTTAAAAAAAACTTGCATTTTATGCATGTCTGTTATCATACACAAATTGTACTACAGCGATTGTACGCTTTTGTATCTAAAAAAGTTCATATAAATAAATGTTTACTTTGAACCACCAGGTGGCAGTCTTTGTACTTTTATTTCGGAGTGCAGATTTTAGAATTTGGTACATACTTTCAGTATTATTTTAGCTTGAAACACAATTTAAGATTAACACATTAAGATCACAACACAACGACATTAAGATCACAACAACATTAAAATCACAGCACAACAATATTAAGATCACAACACAACGACATTTCAAAAGCAAACATTAATCTCTCAACACAACAACATTAAGATTACAAAACAACATTTCAGAAAGCAAAATTAATATTACATCACAATGACATTAAGATCACAACATAACTACAGCAAACATTAAGATCACAAAGCAACAACATTAAGATTACAATGCAACGGCATTTCAAACAAATCTCAAAACACAATGACATCAAGATCACTATCAACTACGTTTCAAAAAGCAAACCTTAATCTCACAACACACAGCAATCACAGGTATATTGCCACCTGTTGGCATGCTCTTGAACACTCCATAGGGCATATCTGCTTTTTTTGTGTGCATGTGGATGAGATTTTTTGTAAACATGGCCTTAGTCCCCCAGGTTACTCAGTTCTTTGTCCATTATAGTCTATGTTAACACTTTGTGCATGTCTATGCTTTGTCTTGATTACTTGCATTTTAAACACTTAGAAACATTTTTCAAACTTTGTTGCTGCTGTTCAATTGAGCTTATTATTATAAGCACTTTAGAGTACAGATAACAACCATAAGCCATCCAAGGGCTTGTTGAGCTCCAGCACTGAATCTCACAAGCTAATGCTTACAAAAAAAACCCCAAAAGGATCAATCAAAATGTCAATGGAATTTATATAAGTGCTCTGTATCAAAGGAACAAAAAAAACAATGCTTTGGTGTAGAATTAATGGACTTAACATTCAGGCAAGATGGCGACAAATCAAAGGGGAAACATTAAGCTGTCACCTTTTCATGTCAGTTTTTTTTCTTGCCCCATGTTCAAGCCTCAACTCTGAGCATTTATTTTCCAGAAAACCTCCTGAGTCTGAAAGCGGCTCGCTATAAAATGGTTGTCTTTACGAGAGCTGTGTTCCCTTGAGAGGCCGTGAACGCGTGTAGTCGACTTCTCTAGACTGCTGCTGATGAAAGCTCTGATAGCATCTCACCTTTAAGGGGATGAAATGGCGGCTGCAGAAGGCCACATATTGCTTCACTTTCAAAAGGTACTTTGAATATCAATGCCGGATCAAACAGATGACCCAATCACGCAAAGCCAACAGAGAAGCGGAGCACAGGGGGGAAAGAGGCTCTCCAGCTACCGGGCAAACGGATTTTGTCAAACAAGCCTGACCTTCGAATATACAGCTCAAAGCCAAGGAGAACAAAGTTGAAGATGGCTTTATTTGGGACTGTGAGATTTAACAGCCAGCAGCTGTAATATGAGCGCTCTCCAAGTGCATATTAATGGGCCTGCCTGATTCAAAGCTTTCTTGGCTGATTAATTCAGCTTTAAAGATGAGAAGAGGTGCTAGATAACAAATAACTGTCTCCATGTCTCTTTTATGATGATTTCAGTTACCTCTGCTCATGATGGAGGTTAATCTGAAATCTTTGGCAACAATTTTTAAAGACTTTCTGAAGCATATTAGGAACATTTTAACTGGGGTCCACATGCATGATGGGGTGTGGGAAATTAGCATGACTGTATGGTAGAATGGAATGGATTTTTGACACATTAACAAAAATACAAAATTTGATATTTTTCTTCTTTCAGAAAATGTTGGAAATCATCCTAAAATCTAAAGACCACATCATGAGATTATTATCATGAGATTATTTTATTTTATTTTCAATAAAAACATTTTAAAACACTTTTTATATTATATTATATTATATTATATTATATTATATTATATTATATTATATTATATTATATTATATTATATTATATTATATTATATTATTTTATATTATATTATATTAATTTTATTATGTAATGTAATGTGTACTTATATAGCACATTAATCATGTATGGCCATACACCCAAAGCGCTTCAAAATCCTAAGGAGGGTCTCTCCACACCACCACCAGTGTGCAGAGTACACTTAAATGATTAAATGGCAGCCACAGGACAACAGTTCACCACACATCAGCTATAGATGGAATTGAGAGATCGCGATAGAGCCAATTCGATGGATGGGGATGATTGGGAGACCATGATCGTAATGCAGAGTTCAAACTGCATCATTTTTAAAGTAATCGTGTCACAGATGTTTTCACACTGCATGACTATCTGGGCTAGCGTTTTGTCGCTGCTTTGTTTACACTGCAAGATGGATCGGCAACAGGGGCTTTCACACTGCATGACTTCACAATAGATGGAATTGCCGACAACTTCATCCAAACTATGTCTCGCAACCAAAAACATGTTGTATACATCTTTTGTTATTAGCTACGTAACAAGAAAGAAGCCGTTAATGGGGTAGAAATTTGCTCACCTGGGTTTAAGGGGATTTAGCAATTTCTCCTCAACTTTCTTTTTTGACTCGGTTGTGATAATGCTCAAATGACATGTCAAACAGACACGGGTACTCCTGCCAAATTTACACTAGTTTTTCTTCCATTCTTGAGTCCAAATAAACTGAAAATGAGTGCTGTTAAGTTTTCCCTCAACCTCTTGCTGGCCTGCAGGTACCCACACTAGTGTAGGTTATCGTCGTTGTTATTTTCAGTCAGAACTCATTTCATTCGTTTGTCTGTGATTTTTCAAAACCTGTCGGCGAGTCAAATTCCGGGCTAAAATCATGCAGTCTAAATTTGACATGAAGGACGATGAAAGGAATTTGGCCAGGACACCAGGGTTACACCCCTACTCTTTTACAAGAAGTGCCATTGGATTTTTAATGACCACAGAGCCTCAAGACCTCAGTTTAAGGTTTCATCTAAAAGATGTTGCTTACTGACAATATGGTGTTGCTTTCACTTTACTAGGGCATTAGGACTCACATAGGCTAACACCTCTTCCAACAGTAACCTTTTCCCATGTGGCCTCTAATCTAGGTACTGACCCGCCTTAGCTCTGCTTAGCTTCATTGGTTAACCGGTCTTGGGCTGCAGGGTGATATAGCTATATTATATTATATTATATTATATTATATTATATTATATTATATTATTATATTATATTATATTATATTATATTATATTATATTATATTATGGGCTGTCAAAATTAGTGCGTTATATTTTAAATATTTAACGAGAAAAAAAAAACGCAGTTGCAGTTTTTTTTATTTCCTGTTGAGGCCGACGTGTGTTTAGGGATGGTGCGTGCATAGAGGCGACCTAGGTGAGCGCCTTGGGCAGCAGAATAGCAAGCGAACCCCCCGGTCTTCACTTTCATTAGCTAAACCGACCCTCTCCCTCACAGTCCTCGCTTTCATCAGCAAAAAGGTCACTTTCTTTTTCACTTTCGGGTTTAGGGCGGCGTGATTGTCGTTTGCCTAGAGCGCCAGTTCAGCTTGCCCCGGCCCTGCGTGTGTTTGACGTGCAAAGAAATTTGGATATAACCAAGGTTGCGCTTTTAGAGAAAAAGTTTTAGTACTAAACAATTAATGTCGCATCACCAGGCTTTAACTGCAAGAGTATTTTCATTCAGGATGTTTTATTGGAATTTGACACCTCATGGCGAATGAAAAGAAAAACCTCCGCATTTCGAGACTCAAGTGGTCCTTTAATCCTTTAAAAAGATCGAGTGATCCACGTGATTTAGGTAATCAAAAACCTCTGCTTAAATGGTAGACTCTTAATCAGTATTACCTTAATCATAAAAGTGGAGTATTTGTGTCCATGTAAATGTACTTAGTGAAAATGGCAGATGAAGTAGGAAGCTGTCAAAGACAGCCCTATTCTCTAAACTGCATCCATGAGCCCAGTTTTACGTTGCTGTGACAGAATCCTTGTTTGTAAAATACAGCCATACTTTAGAGAGCGTAGTTTAAGCAAATTGGATGAACGCCATCGTGTGTGTTGATGAATCTGAAGGGATGCCTCCCTCGCTCACTGGGTCCGCTGTACTGTGTGCGGTGTATGCTTGTGCGTGTGTTTGTAGTCCACTTAAAATCCAAGATTCAAATCATTTTTGTTTGTTTTTGGCTTTGATTGTTTTGAAATTCAAATGGCATTTAATTCCTGTCTTTTTATTTCTGTAATAAATACGGTGTTTTGTGATTAATCATGATTAATTACATTTCGGGATTAATCATAATTAATTACAAAAAATTTTAATTAATTTTGTTAATTTTTTTCGTCATTTGACAGCCCTTTTTATTATTATATTATATTATATTATATTATATTATATTATATTATATTATATTATATTATATTATATTATGGTGACGCAGTGGCACAGTAGGTAGTGCTGTCGCCTCACAGCAAGAAGGTCGCTGGTTCGAACCTCGGCTCAGTTAATGTTTCTGTGTGGAGTTTGTATGTTCTCCCTGCCTTCGTGTGGGTTTCCTCCAGGTGCTCCGGTTCCCCCCACAGTCCAAAGACATGCGGTACAGGTGAATTGGGTAGGCTAAATTGTCTTTTGCGTGTGTGTGTGTATGTGTGTGTGTGTGTGTGTGTGTGTGTATGTGTGTGTGTGTGTGTGCGTGTGTGTGTGTGTGCGTGTGTGCGTGTGTGTGTGTGCGTGTGTGTGTGTTTCCGCTGTCGCGACCCCGGATTAATAAAGTGACTAAGCCGAAAACAAAATTAATGATTGAATGAATTATATTATGTTATATTATATTTTTCACAGTATAGTTTTCAAAGTTGTTAAATATTTAAAACGTATGTAAACACATTTTCTTAAATTTATGTTTAATTATGCTTTATATACAATTATAGTAGCTAATAAAAATATATATACATTATTTAAATAAAATTTTTAATTTAGTACAAAAGTATAACTCTTAAAATCATTTTGTTGATAATATTAATCCTAGTATTTTTCATATTATATGAATAACTCTTTTTAATAGTAAAAACTAAAATATATAGCTGCCTTTATAATTTACCACCACTGCCCTTCACAAAGAGATCCTTATATTTAGAGATCAAAAGGTTTAACAGCCTGGGGTATATGTTGATGAATAATTTCCTACAGTCTTCATGTCAATTTAAACCATTTTTAGCCTCATCCATAATGTACAAGACAAAACCTGGACTCTCTTGTCTCAACATGACATCTTTACCCCATCTTTTAATTTAAATCCAACTCCACACTTACCGTACATGTTCTGCCACTAAACCTACTGCATGTACTACAATTGTTCTCCACCCAGGATCCTCATGTCAGAAGCTCATCCTCTCAACAGATGCTCCAGCATCCAGGACCTTTGCCAACTCCACACGATCTATACAAGACACCCCTGCATCCATCTGTGACCAGACTGAGATATTAAGTGGCTGAAAAGAGGAGAGAAAGGGCCAATCTGCTGAGAGGTGAATGAAAAAATAAAATATTTATAGGAGAAATTGAATCAGCCTTGGCTCCTCTCCCCTCCTTATTATTCAATAATGCATAATCCACAGTCTATTACTTCCTTGAGGGAGGGTGATGTCAGTGCAGGCCAGCCTCAGACTGGCCCCGTGAGCTACGGTTGCCTGCTACGCACCAGCGCGCTCTTGTATCTGTGTCTGATAATACCTAATGCAATTATGTGGCGGAACAGAGGCGCTCTTGCCTGTAAGAGGACACAGGAAACATTGCACAGAGGAGAGTGTGCGAGGAGGACAGCCTTAAATTGAAATCTTTATCATGTTAAACACTTTTTGAAATTGCTGATTTTGGTGATCACCGCAGAAGTTCAGTTGATAGTTCAGAAAGTTTTTCAGCGGCTCAGGTGCTTCTCATTTGAGAACTTCAACCACAAACATCTTTAAAGAAATCTTTCAGACAGTATGTGTTTGTTCAGTGCTGTGTGCATACACTTGGATGGGTTAAATGCAGAGCACAAATACTAAGGACGGATACTTGGCCACATCTTCACTTTCACTTTTCACTTTCTTATACTGTAAAAAGTAATTAGTTAAAGGTGCTGTTTGTACATTTTTGGCTCTTCTAAAGCAGAAAAATACCATAATATGTTTGCAGATATTTAAGAAACATGCTAAGTCAACATACTTGTTTATCTGAAAAACAATGCTAAAGTCTGATTTTCTTCTTTGAAAATGTGTTTTCCGTGCTGGAACGCTGTCTTTGTTTTGGTAATTCTAACTTGCCCAATGCTGCTTTAGCCAATTATATTTCAGCACCCCAGGTTGCCTTGGTGGAAAACCACATTTGTCATTCATACATTCGTTCAGAAAGGCTCTCAAAGCATGCATCTGTGACCGAAATGCGACCTCCGGTGGACAATAGCAGACTCCGATGAGAATCAGATTCATTTATTAATATTTTTTAATTATTAATTAGCAAATGATATACAGTACATATGACGAACCTAAACATTAAGTAAGCAGGTTACATTGTAATCCCGTGTCCTAACAACACGCTTCATGATGAGATCTTCAGTGATGAGCAATTTGACTATTTGTACCCAACGAAACACGACAGAAATTTGAATACAGTCATTCAGAAGCACAGAATATGTACTCGCTCACGAAATGGTAAGGTTTATAATCTATTTAATACATATTAACCTTCTTTAACATTATTAAGTGACATGCTAAATCCCTCATATGTGTTAAGTTCTAATATCTATTTTATTTTCAAGGTCTGAGGTGAACTTCAAGATTTGCAGCTACTTTCAGTAGTATGGCAATAAATGTAATATGGCATTCTTACTCACATTATTAGCATTTAACACTGAGTAAAGCACATGAGGTGCACTTGAGGTGATCATTGTCAGTTTTCTGTTGTTCATTTGTGAGAAATAGAAGCCGTTTCTAATATATCAATTTGTGGTGTTGGTTAGGACAAAAACTCAATTTAATATGGAAACTATTCCTCCTATCGGGTGTTGTTGCTTTTATTCGGAACACTGTTTAAATCACACGCTCCTGTCCTTAATCTGACAACCTACGCTTGCGTTTGTTTTGATCCAGGAGTGCAAAAGCTAGTTCAACCACTAGGTGTCAAACTAACATACTGCACCTTTAAAGCATTTAGTTTAGTTGTTATTTTATGTACAGTGAGTAAATCCCTTGCCTTAAACTGATTAAGTAAATTAACTATGTACATAATTATAAAAAGTCACATTTGAAGGTGGTGACTCATTTTTCTCCTGTGAAGTGTTGCAAAAGATTTGCGAGGTACACGTAATGGTCACACATGACATGTGCTTATATATAAAAACAATGAATAATTAGCACATTGAAATGAAAAAATGCATTCTGGCCCCTTAGGGCCTACTCACACTATGCTATTCGAACCCTGTTTCCCGGATCTTTTGAGAAGTGTGAGTGCTCTGAATCTGGTTTAGGCATACTTTCCTTGGCCCGCCCTGGCCCAGTTGGAATAGGTGTGCCAAAGCGCAGTTCACTTGGGCTTTGGCTTGGTACGCTTATAGTGTGAGTGCAAAGTGCACCAGAGCCCGAAACTGAAGATGAGACTTGACTTTTACGGGATTGTTTCATATTAATTTATTAATCATTCCAACTGTGAATGAACCTTCAGCAAACCTTCTAATTCCTGTAGCACGATGACTTTATGATTGTTAATGAGCGTTAAAAGTGGTGGATCTGTTCGGCAAAATATTTGACTGTGTGTCACTAAAGAAATCTCAACAGAGCTGAGCGAAAGGGCCTCCTGAACTTCGCATCATCAATGACGTAAGCATGCCCAGGCCTGAATGTAATGTGAGTGAAGCACATTGGGAGAATGTGGGAGATGGGAGGGGGGACAAGCATGCTTTGACCCGGTTCAAGGCAACTGTACATTGTGTGAGTATGCTCTTACAGTGTCAGTAACTAAGTACCTCCGAAGTCCTACACAGTGCCTGTCTCCCCCAAATTAAACGACTACATTAGTTTCACCACTGCAGCATGAATTGCTCACCAGTTTAGTGTTAAAAAGTGTGTAGTGTTGCTGTTGCTCAAGTGTTTGCTTACACTTCTTTAGTGTGTATTTGCTTCATATTACAACCAACAGCGGACAAGCATTCACACACATGCAGCAAATTCTACACACACATCAGCGCAGAGCCATCGATGGCACATCTTCACTTTACTACTAAGTACTGTTTACTAACAAGATGACAGCACCAAAAACCTCCTGACATATGTAATACAGCCTTTTTGGCTATTTTTTGCACTTTTACAAATTCAGATGAAAGCATTATTGCATCAATGTGAATTGTTTTTAAAATGCAAGGAAAAAACTTTTCTGTTTTTGCCTATATCATTAGCCCCTTTCACACAGTGATTCCAGTAAATATCTGGAAAATTTCCGGAACGACTTTACCGGTATATTCAAAAAAGCGCTGTTCACACAGGCGAGGACGTTACGGAAGTTTTCCGGAAAAGAGCATTCACACATTGCGCTTGTATTTGTAAACGTTTGACTAAATTACAAACTCTGTGGATGATCAATATTGTGAACAACTTTCGCAGGATCACTTTCGCATGTCGAGATGTTCATAATATGTGCGTGTGCAGGCGCTCACAGGCTGAAGCTTGAAGGTAAACAAACATAAGCATCTCATCGATGATTATTTACACAGTTGGCATAAAGAAGAACATATAAACGTGATCTGACTAACTTCTAGCAGCTAAATGTGTCTGGAAAAATATTCAAAGGTTTTTATTCTCGCAAATCGCGCGGACGTAAATGCGTCTGACTGTTGTGATTGGCTAAAGCAGATGTCTCACGTCAGCACGTTCTAGACGTGCACGCGCTTATTATGGTAATCTTCCTTCTGCATTCACACAGCGCAGCATTCCGGCAAATTGCCGGTAATGTTACAACTTCTCTTTCCGGAAAATAGCCAGAACGAATTTACCGGTATTTTCAAAAAGGACCTGTTCACACATACAACCTTTCCGGAAAATTGCCGGCAAGGAAAGGTCTGTATGTGTGAAAGGGGCTATTGTGTAAACATAGCTTAAATGGATCAAAACTTGTTACATGCAAGTGAGCTCTTATATCATCGGTCTGAGCACAAGTTTATATACAGCAGCTTTGTGTGCATATTTTGGCTTTCCTACTTGTTTCATCATTTTAGAATCAAGGCTTCTTCTCTTTTCTACTGTGTATTTGATGTGGTTTGGGCAATTGTTTTGATGGTTTGTCAATCGGATTTCATTTAAGTATTTTATGGCATCTTTGCTCCTGGTTACCCTATGATTCATTCTGTTGGGCATTAACAAAACAAACACAGGGCGAGCAAAGTAGCATTGATGAGTTTAAAGCTGAAAGTATTTGAAAAAGAGAGCAACTAGAAAGAGGAAGATCAATTTACATTATTATATCTCTATATATGATGCATTAATAGATTCCATTTAAACCATTCAAGACACATTTTTTGCTCAAAGATGTACAATATGGAATTTTCCAACATATTGTAGCGACATAAAGTTAATCAGTACATAACAATGATTTAGGACATCCACTGTGTAATTTAAATTGAATTTATAACTATGTGAATGGCACTCCGTGGCAGGGCAGGATTTTGAGTGGCACTGCCAGTGTGTGTATATACGCTTATAAGGCCGTTTCACATCACACTGACAAATAGCGTCAGACGGCAACAGGACACTCCATTGGGTTTCGTCGGATCAGTGTGTTATAGCCTTGTCAGCTTCTGTTGGTGTTTGCCGGAGCTTGTTTTCACCAGTTGAACATGCTGAATTGACATATGTCAGATTGTGAAGTATTTGAGAAGTGACATCTGGTGATTGTCTGCGTTTGTCAGAGCCTTTTGTGTGGTGTACAGTAAGTTGATCTATAGAAAGCATGGTGCGTTAATAATAAAGATTTGGTTCAGCGTACAACCCCACATACAGTTTGTTGTACATTAACATCTTCATTCGTAATAAACAATACTTAAACAGTTTTAGCATACCTTTACATTGAACTACTGTATTCATTGGGCTTATCTGATGTTTCATGAGTAACTTACTGATTCAATGATTCATTTGAAGTGACTTTCTGTAATGACACACCAACTGATCCTCTGTGTTGGATTTTTGCAGATGTTTTGACTGATAATGTAAAGAAAAGCTGTGTTGATTGTTTAAAAAAAAAAACATTCATCATCATAATTCAGCTCAAAATACTGAGTGATTCATCAGTCGGGCTCTCTGTCATTTCTGATATTGCAATAAATAACAAGAAACTTATTACCGGTAAATGTAATATTAAATGTAGTGATGTACAAATTCTTTATGCTTTAGATTGTATTTCTTTTTAAATAAATTGATCCTGAACACAAATATGGACATGATATAGACAACTAATATGATATTTTACTACTTTTTCTTCTTCAGATTTTTATTTAACATTACACAGTGGTCTCTTGTTAATTGTGGGAGTTGCGTTTTAAAAGTAACCCGCAATAGGCGAATGAAAGTAGCCAGCTTAATTTTTACAGCTTTTATACATGATTTAAGGCTGTAAAACCCCTCAAAACACTCTTTATACACTTTTCTCAGACACACATTTACATTTTGACATATTTCTCTTTTGTTTAATCACTCAAATTTCAAACTTTAATAGAAAATTTACCTCAGTATTATAAAATGAAACCAAAGATCAAAACCTGTTGTCAGGCGCAAACATTCATCGCTTTCAGCAAAAAGGTTTATAAAGCTTTTTAGTTTTTGTGGGGATAATTTTGGCATCTAGCGTAATGTTCTTTTTCCTGCAATCATTGATCCACAAAGCTAAAGCAGACTTCCTCCTTAAAGAGGTCGCACACCTGATGCGAATGATAAAATGATATGAGTGACATTGTGTGTTCTATAGTCTTTGTTGGCATGTCGTGGCACATTCGTTGTGTGACTCCCTTTACGATGGCCCTGCTGCATAACCCTTTTTTGCATTCTTGTTTAAACTTACACTGCTAGAGATCAAAGATTTATGTTAATTTGGCAAGATGAATGCATTCTTTGCTGTACTGGAGACATGGATGAGATTGACTGAAAATGGTCTAAAGCCAATAAGGAAGCAAAACACAATGCGCTGTAAAAAAATAAATAAAATAATAATAATAATAACAGGTCAAATTGCACAATTTTTTTTTTAAAAATCCATGAAACTGATACAATGTAAAATTTACGGTAAAAAAACGGCAGCTGTGGTTGCCAGTACTTTAAAAACACGGTACAAACCGTGAAAGTAATTTTTCATTTTTATGTAAACTACCGTATTTTATTGATTTATAGAGGTAATAAGTCTATTTTGAATGATAAAGATCTACACATCTTTTGTTATACAGTTAGACTCGTTAGCACACCCACATGCAGGTGGTGATGAGGAAGTTACAGAATGAGCCTATGCTCATCACAATTAACTTTTCCCACAAGCAGAAAAGAGTATCAGCATACAGAAGGTGCTTAGTGTCATTCACACAGCTACTAAACACCAGTATGGTAACACGCATAAAATTAAAGTTATAAAATAAACATTGTTTATCAACATTAGATGTAACATAAATATATAATGTACAAAACTGATGGGGAAACAACTAAAAAGATCCATATTAATGTCAACCAAATGCACTTAAAGGTTATGTGCCATGCAGGGAATTCTGGGAAAGCCAATTTACGGTTATTTGCCGTATATATTAGGAAAACATACCGTTAACCAGATTACGGATTTGTACTGTAGCATTTTTACAGTTTTTTTACCGTTGAAATCACAGCCATTTTTACAGTGTAGTCAAAAGATAGTCAAACAGGTTTGGATCAACTTGAAGATGTGCAAAGAATGCCAAAATGCCTTTTGGAGGGTGAACAATTTTTTTTTTAAGTGGTACAATAAAAAAAGTATCCACTAATATCTGACTTCTAATGAGTCAATATACACATCTAAAAGCAGAATTATCATAATTTGCGATCCGTTTGAGCATTAACACTCATTGACATGCAATCCATTAAAAAATATGATCAAATTAGCACTGCTGTGTATTTAGGCAGGTGGTCTGGGCTGATATTATCCCAGTGGGCCATCAATCTCTCTATGCAAACGTAGTCATTCCCAAAAGAACGACCTGAGACACAATCTGAGAGCACCTGCCGTGTGAAAATGTTCAACCTGCACACAAAAGCCTGTAGAGGAATAACAAATCAATATAGTAACCTATTAAACCTTTTCTGAAAGCAGGCATTTGGTTGGAGAAAAATGCTCCCTGTCAGGAGTGTTTGCATCTTTGCAGGTTCCATTTGTACTGGCTCCCAAAATAAAGAAATTGCTGTCTCCCATTTGCCTTCAGCTGTGAAGGAAAAAAAAAACAGTCGATATTTGCTCCTGGGGAACTGGGAGATGACGCAGGCATAAATCACCCAGCATGCACCTGTCCAAAGCGTCAGGCACAAAGTCATGTGTCATTGCGTTTAGGATCATGCTGTGGCTCCCCTGTGGTGTTGAATCAAAGCACCTTGTGGTGCTCTGAGAACCTAAACCTCACACCTCTGGCTTTTCCAAAGTCGCCAGGATTGGATTCAAGCAGGGCAGTAACCACCATAGACATTGAAGGGCAACAAGACCCCCCCTAAAAATGATAAATGGCTAAATTGTCACCCTAGTATTTGATTATCTTGATGCTGCTCTGCTGTGCTCCAATAGGCATTGCTCTGTTTGGTGTAAGGATGGCAACACGTTTTAAAAGTGACATTTTTAGGCTGGTCCAACCCTTAAAAAAATCCTTGACCTTAGCTAATGATTTGCATTTATTTGCAGTTTTAAACTATATTATTGGACTCTATGTTTAGACATCCAACTCTTCTCATTCAACATCCAGTTCTCTTGTTGGACTCAAGTGTTGGATTTGCAACTATTTATAATATTCTCCTGAATGGGCTTGAAAATTATGTTGGTATTACTGGAACTTTGCATTGGCTTGCTTTCAGTTATTTCTATCTGAACTTTATGAATTTGTATCAGTAACCAAAGTAGCATTTTATTTATTAAGGGTGCACTGTGGGCTCAGTTCTCGGTCCCTTGCTTTTTACAATATACTGTTTATGTGAGGTTGCCGAACCCGGAAGGCTTATAGTGGGTTCTCGATGTATGGTAAAGCGAGAAAAACCTCAAAAAAAAAAAAAAACAACAACAAAAATGATGGCACTACTCGTTGATGTAACGTGCAAAGTGATGGTTTATTTACAGTGTATGAGAGTCAAAACCAAAAACAAAACCCAAAAACTCAGCAAAGTAACAAAATAACCAAAAATTAAAGGAAAAACAACCAAAAAACAAACGATGTATGTACAACCACACTATTATACACAGACAGGTCACAAATTCCAATATGTGCTCCTGCTAGGGGATATCAGTAAAACACGCATTGATATGCAGAATACACCCAACTCTGTATCCCCTCACAACCTGATCATTTGTTTGAATTCACAACAGATTGTATCGCTGATATTAAGATATTAAAAATTGGATAAAAATTTCTTTTTTATTATGAGTTTTATTTTTTTATTTTTTGGCTCCAAAATCAGCTGTGCAAAAGCCTAGAATACGGCTTAACCCTTGTTGGATGTTTGGTTAAATTCTCGTTGTCAGTCAATGATTTAATGACATTTGATAGTAACCTGTCATTTGAAGATTGCGTTTCAAGCATCTGTAAAGTAGCTAGTTTTGTTGTTGTTTACTATCTTAAAAGTGTTAAACAATATATGGAATTAATAAATAATACATAAATTATATTTATCATACTGTACATTTCAACATCAAAGTTGTTGCTTCCATGATAAAATTTAAAAGTGTTATAATTTAAAAGTACCCATGAATATTTTGGGCAGCAGTTATTTATGGGTACCTTTATAGTGCATGGCAGTCAGTAATTATTGTGCGCATCACAGGCTCATTCTGAAAACGTACCCCTGTATACATTTCTGGAGAGCACAATTATGTAGCCAGAGCTACATATTGCTGCATATGTAGCCGATAACTTGTTTCTTTTTGCGCTACCAGCTGACCGCTTACCTCCATGTGGAGGGCTTATCTGCTGTTATAGCTCGCCGCATACTTTGGATGCAACTTGAGATGCAGAGAGGAGTTGTCCATGATAAAGGAGTCAGGCAGCAGTGAGGGCTTTTTTTACTGGATTGCTTTTGAAAACGCTTTCGGTTGGGTTTAGGGAAGGTGGCGGCTGGGTCAATCGGTTCTTTTGAAAACACTATCAGTTGGGTTTTGGGTGGGGGATTGGTCGGTCAGTTAGTCAGTTGACAGTGGCCTCTGGTGGATTTACGGGCACAGCAGGCACAAACAGCACTTACAAGAGAAATTTGAGCGTACACAGCTGCCTAAAATAAAAACAAATAATGCAGCTCCTGTTACTTATTTCACGTTCTCCAAAAATGTATATGGTAATGAGCCTGGGTTGGTTTTGCATGTTGACCAGTGAGTAATTAATTTAAATATAATTTGCTTTGTCTTTTTTTACAACATGATAATGATGTTATGTTTAGAAAACAGGCTTTACTTGCTTTTTTCCAGTGCCTCTTTTGGTGAAGTATTTGCAGTCAATTAATGCAATTTTATTAAGGTTTTCAATAGTTTCAATAGTTTATGTTTTAAACACAACCACATTGTCAAAATAATGCTTGTTTACATGGATTGACAAAAACAACTAAAAATGCTATATTTCGCATGCCAGGCCAGTAGTTGGTGATGGTACTATGTAGAAATAAATAATATAAAAAAGCAGATGAAAGCAATAATGATGTTGTTTTTACAAATGTTTATTTTGAAACACACTTTCAATATTTCACTTTCAAATAATAAAGGGCCAAAATTAATATAAAATGTATATTGTGCTGAATTACCCTACCAATGTTCAATTTTGTGATTAATGTTTAATTTACAAGTTGACTTCAGCAAGTAATAGTTCCAATAGCACTTTCAACAGGTTTTACTCAATGAATGATTGTCTGCTGTTTGCCATACAGCATGCGAAAGAACAAAAATAACTTGAAATAGCACAGACAGACTTTTTTATGATCATTTGCAAAACAAAATGACTCTATAAACACTAAAAGAGGTCTGAATCAGTTCCTGTCTCATTGCTGTGGAGTCAGGGGTCAGTATTTGAAGTGCCACAGGCTAGCAAGAAATCATTATGAGAAAATGGAGTTGTGTGAGACAAGAAGAGATCGATGCTTTGCCTCTGTCCACAGTTCTTCGACTATCACAGACAGTTTAGCATTCCCTAGAGTGAACAGTAGCCACAGTATTTCCTTCCAACATGTGTTTATTATATGATAGCCGGAGCAACACTTAGACTTCTTTTGATTCCTCCTTGCTAACAAGTTCATTAGCTGTAAGATTTTGTTGGCTGTGAACTGGTCACGCTGGAATAAGTGACATTAAAGCTGCCTGGCGTCTTTCCACTGAAGCAACAAATATCCTGCAATTTTCATCCCCCACACTGACACATTTTTTTATTCATTTTGCAGACCTGCTTATCCAAAGCAACTGACAGTGCATGCAAAATATTTTGTCAGTTCAGGAGTCGAATTGAGGAGATGAATTGCGAACACCATGCTGAAATAGTTATTTTATTCTGTATATTACGTATAAATATAAGTAGACATCATATTGTTGAGTAGAAAATGGATTCAGTGATTTAAAAGGCATAGAAAATGGGATGTGATTAACAAATATCAGTAAAGAATCCTAAACTGAACAACCATTTACATAAAAAATAACATTTGGTGGTTTATTTGGGGCACTTTTTTAGGAGACAAAAATGGGTTTTCATGAAACAAAACACATTTATATGTACCGCAAAAACATGCCAGGCATATTTAGAATATAAATCATTTGAAGCATAATATTTAGTATGATTATACAGCGGGGAAAGGAAGTATTACACATGTCATGTATTTTTCCTGGGAATAATATGTTTAAAGAAGCTGTTGACATGGAGTTGAACCAGATTTTGATTAAAAATCCAAACATGAAAATAAAACAAAACAAAACAATCTGAAAATGTTATTCTGTGTAATAACAATGAAATGACACAAGGAGAAAGTACTGAACTACTGAAATGTATTTAATGCTTATTTAAAAAGTTTAGTTGGGGATGGCAGTTTAAAGACGCCTCATATGGAGAATATAGTCACATGCATTGCTCAGGTGGGATTTTTTTTTTCACAGACTCTCATCTATGTGAGTCTCGTCTATCAAATCTGATTTTTAATTATCTTAAAAATGCATATTATAATGGATTCAAGTCGGTGGGGGGGGGGGGTGGATTCAAGGGTTGCTGAATAACTACTGAAAGATTTCAGCTGCTGCCTGGGCTTTTCCTGCCTTTTTACACTTCCCTTTCTTTATGTGTTCAATCATTTTCCCTGCGTCATTTTATTTTATTATTCATAACTTTATTTGTAAACAAATTTTAATTGTTTTCTTTGCAAATATGTTTTTTTTTTTTTGGCTGTTACCAACTACCAAGGAAAATTTTAAGTCAACAGCACCTTTAGAAATACATTTTCTGAGATTTTTTTCTTTTTTCTATATTTTTTTGTCAGTATTGTACCATTAAAAATACAGTACAAACCATTTATTTAGGTTATTTAAATTTTTTATGGGTAACTACCATATTTAATTTATTTATTGTGTTAAAATATCTGATCCTTTGTTACACAGACAAAAACACAATCATAAGCATATGGTGATGAGAAAATTATATAATGAACCAATGCTCATGAGAAACAATACCTTTTCCCAAAAGCAGAGAAACATAGTGATACATACAGTAGAAGACACTGTTGATCAACAGTTATTTGTAAATATTCACTGTATATAAAGTTGAAGTCAGAATTATAAGCCCCCTTGTTTATTACCCAATTTCTTTTTAACAGAGAAGATTTTTTAACACGTTTCTAAACATTATAGTTTTAATAACAAATTTTTAATAACTGACTTTTATCTTTGAAATGATGACAGTAAATAATATTTGAAGATATTTTTCAAGGCACTACTAAATAGCTTCAAGTGACATTTAAAGGCTTAACTAGGTTATTTAAGTTAACTAGGCAATTAAAAACTGCTTTTATTCTGGTCGAAATAAAACAAATAAGACTTTCTCAAGAAGAAAAAATACTATTAGACATACTGTGAAAGTTTCCTTGCTCTGTTAAGCATCATTTGAAAAATATTTTAAAAAGAAAAAAAATCAAAGGGGGGTTAATAATTCAGATTTAAACTGTATAACAATTTTTGGATTTTTACTTTAGCACTAAACTACATGACTATTTTTACAGTGTACTGTATGTGTTGTATATTGTTCCAGACTCTAGTGTTAGTGTGTATACAGTATAAGCCCTTTGTTTCATTCCTTGTTTGTTGTTTTCTATTAAATGTACTGTAAATTACTTATCATCCCTAGTTTCTTAACCTGTCTTGCTTGTGTTTCTGTTCCAATAAATGTCCTATCAACAAAAAGGATATTCTAAGTATATAAAATCACTTTTTAAAATTATATTTTGCCACAATATAGCCAACAAAAATGACATATTTCAGCAATTAGACGATAAGAGATCTTTTTTTTTTTTTTTAAATGCTAAACAGTATGTTATGCATCTAAAATCAATTAGGACTAAATAAACTGATTAGAAATGTGTGCATTAATTTAAAACATAATTCTTAATGAATGATGCTCCCCTTTTTTGGTGAATTTCAACCTTTTTAACTCTTGGTGACTTTTAAAATAAGCCTATTTCCAAAAAAAGTGGAGTGTTCTTTTTATATGTGTATTTAATATTATTTACACCATGCTCCACAGAGACTTTGCAGTGGGATTTAAATAGATTTTAAGCAAATTTCAAATACCAATAAGTCCTGTTGCATTAAAAGGCTTCCTGTTTTACTTTCTTGATCCAATTTCCCTGCGTTAGTGCTGTTATGCTTTTTCCAAACACACTGCGCTTTTACATACACAGGAGTGCGCACAGAATTGTTCAATTATGAGTTGAGAGCTTCACATTGCATTTGTCAGTGAAAGTGATCAATCACAAGCTAGAATCTAAAACACTAAAAACAATTTCAGAAAACTTTAAAAGTAGACAGTTTCTATACACAAATTATCACACTGTTTTAGGAAAGTACAATTCTTTTGTCAGTAGGACACCTGTATATTTTTGCCCATTGAGTTGGTTTGTGCATGACTTCTGTGCATATCTTGATTTTGAGGCATAAAAGAAAAAAACACTTTGCAAACCCAGTGATTTCTGATCATTGTCAGTAGTGTATTGTGTATGTAAACACACTCAATAACTCTACCACAGAGATGGGCAATGATAACAGGAGGGGGAGTACAAAAAGTGAATTTAAAGTGTTGGTCAGCCCAGAGTGTCTAATCTTCTACCTGCAAAGCTTTTTTTTATTTTTTGTTATAGCACAGGCTACAAGCGGTTCTGTAGATAGGCCTGTAAAAACATGGACCGGAGAGATTTGTGAGCACCTCATGCTGCAGGTGTGTAATTGAAAGAAAGCATGGCGGGGAAGACGCAACAGGGGCTTGTGGGTAGAACACATTTCCAATTGTGAAGCTGCCAATGGGAGAAGCCTCCAAATGGCGATTATATTACATTGTTTTATATTCGTCTCAGGACTGAGTCATTAAGCCGGTTATCTTATTAAACTGCCTGCAACAGAAAGATAATCAGGTTAGCTAAAATTGTTATGCATTTTTCCTAGGAATTAATATTCAGCTCGCCTATATGTCTATTGTTTTTTTAGGTTATAATTAGCATTATATGCTGAACCAATGTCCATTTATGTCTAAACTAAATTGCTGATGGAACAAAAAAGTTTTTAAAGGTATAGTTTAGAAAAAACAGAAAATTGATATTAAAAAAGTTATTTTTAACACAACAGAGGATATTTTTAGGAGCTTTAGAAATTCAATTCAATTGCAGTTTATTTGTATAGCGTTTTTTACAATAATTATTGTTTCAAAGCAGCTTTACAAAGTGTGCACATTACCGCATTACAATCAAATTAAGTTAAAGTTACAATCAATTATAAGTTATTATATACCGACATCACTAACCTTAATTTTATACCATGTAGATGTCTATGTGTACATGTTTAATGAAGTGTCTTTGTCTAACAAGTTGTCCTCGAAGTCCTCTGGTTGAATTCATCCCTTCACAGGTCTTGGATCCCATTAATTTAATTGCACAGTCTCTAGAGGCCTCTGGATGGGCATCCCCAGGTTAAAATAGAGAACAAAGAAAATAATTAGCATATCTGCTGTTCATAATGTATTGTTTTATAAACAGACATAGAAACAAACATATAAAGCCTGTAAGTATTTCTAACAAAATGTCTGGTGCATTAAGACAGGAGTAGTGTGTTTAACAAGTGGTTTGTCAACCCCACTCACCTGCATGGAGCACATGCATAATACCATTATGTAATGCATTGTGTGTATGCTTTAATAAAAGTATGTCTTTAATCTAGTTTTGAACTGAGAGAGTGTGTCTGAGCCTCTGACTTTATCGGGAAGGCTATTCCATAGTTTAGGAGCCGTAAATGAGAAGGCTCGACTTCCTTTAGTAGACTTTGCTCTTCTGGATACTGCCAGAAGCCCTGCCTGAGTTTTGAAATCTTAAAGAGCGAGTTGGATTGTTGCGAGACAGAAGGCTTGTCAGATAAGAGCTTGACTATTTAAAAAAACAGTGACTATTGACATCTATCTGATTATTGACAAACAATTTGAAAAATTTATTTTGTTTTCAGCGAGAAAAAAGAAACACAAGAATGAGCAAATTTAGAGGAGGAATTTTTTCATAACCCATTGTTTTAAAATTAATTTAAAATGAAGCGGGTACAAGCCAAAATGACAAAAAAAAAAAAAAAAAAAAACACAGATAAGCCTAATTTAAAACAAAACAAACATTGTGGAATACAAGAGACTAATAATGCAACTTGTTTCCCCTGTTGTGTAGTGAGTAAAATGATGCTGTTTCTATTTATAAAGTCCATAGCGATAATGATAGCAAACAACTGTCTATGCATCTAATTGACACATCAAGGTCTTGGCTAAATGGAAGCCTAAAGGGGTTTGTTTGCATGTTAATGCTGCTTATCTTGAGAGGGAGATCTTTAATTTGTGTCTTGGAGACTCTCAGAGGACAACTCATTCTCTCAGAGAGAAAAAAACATACTGTAACACCACAGCCACCTGGGGGACGTGAATGAGTTTATTTTACTGTGTTCGCACTAGACATGTTTTTATGTCCTTACTTCAACTGTAGTGATATGGACACCATTGTTTAAAAAGTTAAACTTTTTAGAGGGCTTTAAATGTTTTGCCCTAAAGTCAGGTAAAGTGAAACTGAACATTTCAAATTTAATCAATGTCAGTCAAAATAAAAGCAAAAGTACAGAACACTAACTCAGCCTATCAATGCAAACTAAATCCATATGTGGTTTCAAATTCCATTTTTAAATGTAACTCATAACCCTTTATACATGCAATGAAATAACTTACAAAATATGCCATATCTGCTGTATTGCCTGGAGATTGATACTGATTCCACAGTTTCAAAAGAAGCTGATTAACCCCCATATACATCTGAGCTGCATGGATTACTTAAGATTTGTAATCAGTTACTTATTTCAAATTACATCACAAACTTATAATAGTAATTTATGGTAATGTATTCCGACTAACCTTTGATTAAATTTAGATTACTATTGTGCTAAAGTCAAGTCAAGAACATAAAAAAGGAAACACTTTAGTTTAAGTAACAATTCACACCATTAACTGCCTTAATACGGCCTTTTACTAAGATATTAACTGTTTAATAGTACGTGTAAATTATGATCTTAGTATTATCCCCAATCCTACTCTCTCAGAAATAAAGGTACGAGAGCTGTAACTAAGTTGGCACCTTTTTCAAATTGTAGTGTTTACGTGAAGTGCTTTCATGTAAGAGTTTACTGTAATTTTGTGTGTTTGTGTGCGCGGTCATATACTGACACCTGCGTGTGTGGATCTTGTCGGAAAATATGGCAAAGTCCTACATGACCGTAATAGTTTAATTGCGGTGTTAATTTCAACAATGCCACTTATATATACATACTCCACGTCTTAATTCCATTTCTGTTTAGTTTCTGTTTTTGTTCAGTTAGGACTTTGGTCAGATTAAGGTAATCAAAAATCGCTGTTTCAAGCTTATGTAGGCCTACAGTTTAAAATTCCTCTTTAACTGAATAAACAGTTAGTAAACACAAGTACATCTTATTGAACATAATTTATTTTATTGTCATACTAGAACGGTTTCTCAAGCAGTCTGTGATGCATTTTAGAAACTGGAGATGAGCCTCTGGTCTACATGGCTTGAGAAACCCATGCTCAAAGCCTTACTTTTAGTCATAGTTTGGGTAATAAACATATTCTGAATGCCTTCGGTAAAATTCAAATAAGCCATTTTAATCTTGATTCATCTAGATTAATTAGAAGATTACAGTGAAATGATGTAGATAAAAAAAATATATATATATATATATATATATATATATATATATATATATATATATATATATATATATATATATATATATATATATATATATATGCCCACCTATAATTAGTATCAAAAGAAAGTCAATAGGTACACTTTTGTACTTTTTAAAGGTAAAAGCGGTTAAAGGTACCACCCCAGTGACAGCTCTCGTACCTTTATTTCTGAGTGTACCTAATACCTTAACCCAACTACCTCACTAAGTATTAGTAAGCAGTTAAACAGTACTTTATTGAGCTATAATTCTTAGTTAGTGGTATGTTAACAATAAAGTCTGATCCAAAAAATTATATATATATATATATATATATATATATATATATATATATATATATATATATATATATATATATATATATATATAAACATTATCAATGAAAAACATACACACAGTAGCAACATTTTGACTTAGTGCCATTGTGTAATTGATATATAAAGTTATCCATAAAAGTAACTGCAATTATAGTTTACTCCAATTGCAAGTACTTGATTTTTAGAATCTGTTTACATAATCCAGACTACCTATAATCAATTAGTATCCACCTCTGGCCACAAAAAAGAAGAAAGGACGATTGGATTTCTATCTCAATCCTACTTTTTGTCCCTGCTGAGTTAGCAGAAGCTGTCTAGTTGAAAATGATCTTAACTCCCTTGACCCTCTAGAGTAGAGCAGTTCAGGCCAGTTTTCATTCACTCATGTAGAAGGACATCTGAACTTACACAAAGGCTCAAGGAGTCTTTATATTCTAAAAGCATAGTTCGTATTCTAAAAATCATAGAAAGCCCAGAAATTGTTTTTTTCCCCTGCTATGAAAGAAGCATCCAAACATCTCTGGTAGTATCTAATATTGAACTGTAAGACACAGCAACCCACCTCTCAGTGTTTTCAACGTGACATGTGAGTGGAATGAAAGAAGAGTGTTTCTTTGGAATTGACCACAGGGATCTTAGCTCAACTTGGCAAGTAGCCTTTCACTAAATGAACTAGTCCAAGCAATGCAGACGAGTCAATAAACAAAAGGCGATGCACTGCAGAGGCGGTGGCTGTGAACTCAACGCCGGTCGGGTGGCCTGTACTGTACATCAAAGCCAGATACTGATACTTTCATCTAGTGCTGAAAATGAATCATTCATAACGAGTTGTCGCCGACCCCCTCCCTCCGGTCACTCCTACCTATCACCTCTGCGCAGATCCATTTTTATGTTGAAACTGCATCTCTTTAAACTCTTTCATTTTGAAGTTCACAAATTAATGCTTCTAGTGTTTTTACATGGCTCATTTACCATATTTGCATTAGTGTTTCCATCAGCTCCAGTTCGAGATCGGTTGGCAGAGATGCGGTGATGGGGAAATACTTTAAAAGGAACTGATTTGCAAATGTAAAACAGCCAGAATGCCAACACAGAAACAGATGAATAATCTTTTGACTGAATTCTGATTGATCACATGAAAAATAAAATACAATAGTTATTTAAAGTGATCATTATACTATGAAGTAAAACTACTTTAATCTAATTAATTGCATTTTAATTAGTACTTTAATGTAATCTAATTATAGCAATAAAAATTAATCTAATACTATTAAGTTTTCTATTAATGCTCAATCAATCTAGCCAGCAGCTTACTCTCTGTAACTCTCACATGGTCACCCACTGAAGCTAAGCAGGAAAGCTAGCTTGCTGTCAGAAGTGGTGTTTGTCAGACCAGCAGGGAATGCTCAACCTGTGGTCTGTGTGGATCCTAACGCCCCAGTATATTGCTTATTGAGATTAAAAATCCCAGCATGTCCTTCAAAAAAGGAGTAGAGTTTAACCTCGGCATTCTGGCCAAATTTGCCCAATGGCCTCTGTCCATGATTGTCTCCTAACCATCACCATATCAAAATTGGCTTCATTACTCTGTCTCCTCTCTACTAATCAGCTGGTGTGTGGTGTGCGATCTGATGCAATATGGCTGCCGTCGCGTCATGTAGGTGGATGTTGCACACAGGTGGTGGATGAGGAGATTAACCTCAAAAATGTGTGTAAATGTAAGGAATTACTATTATTATTCATTTTTAAAGCAACTTACTACACCAAAGTTAACCAGAATGCTTTACAACAACAGCAAAACAAATGATTCAACAAAACTTTAAAACAAACCAAAAACATAAAGCATAAAATGGACAAAAATTAAAATACTAATTAATAAAATAAAACATTAAATAGTTCCATGGTGCTACCATACTGTAAATAGCGGTTAGTTACTTTACTTTTAAAAAGTGAGTAAACCCATTGCCTTAAAAGCAACTAGTTGACTTTACTTTGAATAGTGAGTAAATCCATCGTAATTTGTAATGATTAAGTTGACTTAACTACATTTGTATTATTATGTGCATAATTAATTCTCTTTATAATTTGAAGGAAATGGGTTTACTCACTTTAAGTAAAGCCAACTAATCACTTTATAGGCAATGGGTTTACTTGGTTGTTTAAGCAAACTAATCCCTTTTTACAGAGTATGAAAAAAGCCATTTTATGCTGTAATTGGGTCTAAGCTTGGCTGTAAACAGTGTCAGGTCAGTGATTGTACATAGCTCAGTAGAAGAGGGTATTAGTTTTATAATACATAGTAACATTCATTAAAAATGTGGTGTAAGTTGTATATAGTATAATACAAATTTAATCTACAGTGTGATTTAAATACTATACACTACCTGACAAAAGTCTTGTTGCCTATCCAAGTTTTAGGAACAACAAATAATATATTGAATTCTAGTTGATCATTTGCTATCAGAAGTGGCTCATATGAAAGGCAAAGACCTCTAGATTACTTTTTACCAAAATAAAATATGATCATGTCTTGATTTTAAATGATTTAATTAAGACAGTAAGGTCTGACTTTGCTGAGACAAAAGTCTTGTCACTCAACAGAAGTAATGTACAGTATAGAATATAAAGTCATGGTGCAGTGGGAAAAGCATTAATATTGTGTAGCTCGGACGACTGCATTCATACATCTCTGCAATCACTCAAATAATTATTAACAAAGTCATCTGGAACAACAAATAAAGGGTTCTTGCAGGACTCCTAGAGTTCATCACAATTCTTTGGATTCATCTTCAATGCCTCCATCTTATCCCAGCCATGCTCAATAATGTTCATGTATAATGACTCGGCTGGCCAATCCTGGAGCACCTTGTCCTTCTTTGCTTTCAGGAACTTTGATGTGGAGGCTGAAGTATGAGGAGTTCTATCCTGCTGAAGAATTTGCTCTACTGTGGTTTGTGATGTAATAAGCAGCGCAAATGTCTTTTTACCTCAGGCTGTTGATGTTGCCATCCACTCTCCAGATCTCTTGCACGCCCCTATACTGAATGTAGCCCCAAACCATGATTTTTCCTTCACCAAACTTGGCTGATTTTTATGAGAATCTTGGGTCCATGTGGGTTCCAATAGGTCTTCTGCAGTATTTGTGATGATTGGGATGCAAATCAACAGATGATTCATCAGACAAATCTACCTTCTGCTCTTTTCTAAATGGTCAACTTGAAGTGAAGTTATTATTTGTTGCTCTTACAGCTGGGACCGACAACAAGACTTTTGTCAGGTAGTGTAGTATTTACTATAAATTACTTTTTTTTCATGTGGTTCATTTGATTTGACTTTTTATACTTCTTTGAATCTAAGCTGATTCATGCTCACAGTTACTGAACAATTTTATAGTCACAGTCTTTATAATCCAGTTTTGCATGATAAAACATGTATCATTAAGTCTTATATGGGCAACAATGTTCAAAATGGGTCTCTAATCATTCTAATCAGATATTAAACCTTTTTAAAATTCAGACTGACTAGACTGGAAGACTAATTAAATCCAGAAAACCAACTTACCATAGGCACTTTGAGAATTTTGACCTTTTCTAAAATGTAGTTAGCAACACTACAATCGATAAAATGGATTAATTACATGACAGGAAAAACATCAACAGGAATACATTATATTACAAAATGTTAGAAAAAAATATCATAATAACATTCACTTTAAATTATAGAAATATTGCTTTTGTTTATGATAATTTAAGTGTACTTTAATTTCTTATTCACAAGATTTTCTTTAATAAAATAATTAATAACTAAAAGGGTCACATTATAGGTTCCATCAGCTAATGTATTACCCTAAACTAAAAGTGAACAACACTTGAACATTTGCCAATCATAGTTCAACATTTACTAATGCATTATTAAAGTATATAGTTAATTCACCGTGGGTTTATAAGAAATAACAATAAATGACTCTATTTTGATTAACATTGAGTACGTTTACATGGACACCAAAAATCCTCTGACTTCGAGTCTACCATGTAAACAGCAATTTTTGATTACCTTAATCTGACTAAAGTCATAATCGAACCAAAATAAATCGAGTTGACATGTGGATTATGCAGATTTTAGTCACATTTTTTGTGACTAAACACCGCATGTAAACACCGCAATCAAAGTAGGTAGGATTTTCGCAGATTTGTGTGTCAGGATAGTATATACACACGCTGCGGTTTGACACTGTCTTCTACAGGTGTCTGTGCATCTGTGGACCTGCATCACGAACTGCGGGGGAGTGGGGGTTGGGGGTGGGGTCATGAAAGGAACATTCAATTTTCTTATTGAGATGAAGGATAATAATTTGATTACTGATGTCCATGTAAACAATGTCACAATCCAAGAGGAATAAAGACTGTAATAAATTAATTGTTCATTGTTTGTTCGTTTTAGTAAATACATTAACTAACATGAACTAATGAAACCTTAAAAAGTTTGGTTTAAAAAAGTTGGTTGTGTCTTTAGACTTTAGTTTGTTACACCCTCTCAAAGTACAGCTGGAAATCTATCAGCACAGAAGTCGAGGTCAGGTCATGTGTGTAAAATACACTGAGCGTCTGCTCTGTCTGGGGCAAATTTTGTAGAGTGTAAACAGAGCAAAAAAACTGATTAGGATGACCAGCCTTCCTCACTCAGCTGAATACGCCAGAGATCTACCCTTACTTCAGCCTACCACCTGTGTGTGTGTGTGTGTGTGTGTGTGTGTGTGTGTGTGTGTGTGTGTGTGTGTGTGTGTGTGTGTGTGTGTGTGTGTGTGTGTGTGTGTGTGTGTGTGTGTGTGTGTGTGTGTGTCTGTGTGTGTGTGTGTGTGTTTGTGTGTGTGTGTGTGTGTGTGTGTGTGTGTGTGTGTGATAGTTAGAGTTAGAGTTTTAAGTTGCTGTAAATCTGATGCTCACTCCGGCGTGGTTAGTATCCCTGATGATATGCAAATACTTAATCAGGTTTTTATTATTTATTTATTTTAAAAATAAGCTTAAAAAACAACTGATAGCTGCAGTTAGTTTTTAAAACCAGCTTTAGTTTTAAAACCATATAGCAGCATTTTTTTAAGGTTTAATAAAATAAGAACGCATATAAAGTGTGTGATTTCATTCAATAAGAGCCAAGTCAAAGAACCATTAAAATATTGTTCATATTTGTAATCTTCACATATATTTAATTTTAAAGAAAACAATCATTCATAGAAATAAGAAGTTAATAACATCGATATCACTAATACGTTAATAATACCTGCGGTTAATGATGACAATGTATAGTTTAACTTACAATGGAAATAATGTTTTTGTTATCAAAGGTTCAGGACACCCTGAAGAACTTTTTTATATATATTTACAGATGTGTGTGTGTTGAGCATCAGTTAGGACAATGTTAGCAGCTGTCAGCTTTAATTGTGGGGAAAACTGGATAATTTTTAGCTTTTGTCAGCTAATTTCATCTTCCGGGTTTAAAATGATTTTTGGGGCGGGATCAAAATCGGCGACGTAGCGCAGAACTGCAAGTGCAATGATGACGCGTCGGTTTCTCATTATTATTCATAGCGGAGTTTTCTTATCCTATGAGAAGAGCCGGCTGCTTAATTATTCATCAGACCTGCCAGACCTGCCAGAGTCAAGCCCGAGCTGTGAGACACAGACCGACAGTTCATGAAGGCTCATATGTGTTTGTTTCCATGATCCACGGGGTTTGTTGCATGTTTTCCCCACGATCTTGTCAGGGCCGATCATACAGCAAGTCTGTGTGTGTGTTGCTAGCATTTTTGTCGGGAGAGCAGCACGAGAATTAGAGAATGGCGGACGCTGTCTTTTATCAGGAGTTTGTTCACATTCAGACACATCACTGTGCTGCTGTGTTCGCCTAAATCCTCCAGATTACCAGCAGGGCTAACGGTTAAAATAGACAGGTCAGAAGACCTGCTGCACTGAGTCTGCTGGATACGGGGATTGAGGGAGAAGTCCTCATTTATAGGGTTTACATGAACACATTTATCTTTATAATGATATAAATTGTGGTTATGTGTATATGAAATAACGAATAACAAATGTAGCAGGGCATTAAATTACTGTTCATTTCTTTGCATTTTAACTTTGTGAACTATAAACTCATGCGTCTCCTCACGGTTTGTCTCATTTTGTGAGTTAACTGACAACAACAGTTGTTCTCCCCTGCTGGCTACGCCCACTCCTGCCCGATGCTCGCGGAGCTCCACGCCCATTAATCATGCATCTTTTGAAAAAATTCTGAAGTAGACTTTAATCGAAAGTGGGGGGTGTCATGGCCCTTTAAAACTACTCAATACACATAAACTGTTTGTAGAAAATACAAAGATATTGTTAGTGTGATTTTAATGAAGGTCAGTGGGGTGTACAATTTATTTAAAATAAATATTACATTTGTGTTTTCTAAAAGAGAGTAAAATCATGAAATTTGAACTGAATGAAGAGTAAAAGATTTTTCTCCAAATGACACGATGCATATGCAATGCTGTGAACTGTAAAAAGAGCAAAACATATTATTAAACAAATATTAAAATGGTTATTTACGTGATTGTCATTTTCAATCCCTAACTTGCACTCTTTTTTAAAACTCCACTTTTCTTGCAGAAATTATGAACCTAGATCTTTTAAAAGCTTAAATTAAATTAAGGTTAGTGGGTGTCCAATGTTGTATTTGCCATTTTATGGCATTTTCTGAATAACAAAATATTCCAGCCCGGGCTCATTCTGAAAATGTACTCCTATATACATTTCTGGAGAGTGCCAAATACATCCCAGGAGCTACTTTTTTGCAGTTTTTGTTTTCAACCGACAGTTTTTAAAAGCAATCCAGAGAAAAAAGCCCTCGCCTGAATTTTACCATATTTTTTATTTTTACTTTTACCACATTCTCACCCTGTTATTTACTTGTTTGTTTAATTTTTTTGGCTCTTGTTTTTGTTTTACCTGCTTTCTGGAACCGTTCTACACCAGACTTGAAAATTCGTTGACGCAGTCAACTTCTCTCTGCATCTCAAGTCCGCCAACATATGGGGTGAGCCACTCGAAAGACTGGTAACACAGAGAAAGCTATCCATACAGAAGTGTCAGCAAGTAAGCGGAAGAATATGGTATAATACCGCTATGTAGCATTCATTTTAAAGACAAAATGGAGCTATGTGTACCTCTGGCTACATTATTCGTAATCTTCACAAATGAATATAGGGCTGTGTATTTTCAGAATGAGCCTACACTGAAAAAAAGTGTTGCATGCAGAACTGTTGCAAACAATTTATTTGTGTTGTATTTAAACATTCAAATTAAGTTTAATATCATTCAACTTAATTTGTTTGTTTAAATTCAGCCCAAATAAATTGTTTACAACCACTTAACGTAAAAAAATTTAGTAAATCCAAGGAATCATCTTTGAATAATTTTTTTCAGTGTATGTTGACATATTCTGTTATATATTCTGTTTTGGTTTCTTGTGTATCTGTAGTCTAGTTGTACGGTTATAATTGTTATTATTATTATTATTATTATTATTATTATTATTATTATTATTAATTACCCTTTTATTGGTTCTTGTTGTGTTAATTTATTAGCCTCTGTTAATTTGAGCTCCCAAGTTTCCTTTAGTTGATGGCTGGTGTAGGTAATGTTTGGAGGTTTAGTTCTGTTCTGTGGTTTTCGCAAGTTTTGTTTTAGTTCTGATGATCGTAGCTAATTGTAGTTTTAGGTCCAACTTTATAATTAAATGGCCTTATAAGGTACGTTTACAAAAATACACTGTACTTATTGTGCTTATGTTGTATTGTACAACAATTATGGTGCCATTCATGTGGTGTACGGGTAAGGATATGGACAGTTCGTTTAGTTCACCTAAAATAGAAAATTCTGTTCATTTGCTCTCCTTTTAGTTGTTTCAAACCTTTATGAGTTTCTTCTGTTGAACACAAAGTAAGATAATTTGAAGAAAGCTGGAAAACTGTAACCATTGACTTTACTGTTTTTCCTACTCTAGAAGTCATTTGTTAGAGGTTTTCGTATTTTGTGGTCAATAAAAGAAAGAAGCTCATGAAGGTTGGTAACCACCTGGGGGTGAGAAAACCTTCATTATTGTGTGAACTCCCTTTAAGGGTGGAAGATGTAAGGGATGCGTCAACGGTGTAATTATAGATGTAATTACATGTAGATAATTTTTTAAACTATAAGTACAATGTTAATATAATCATGTACATGATAAGAACCAAGGTAATTAAGCATATACAGTAGTAATCAAGACCACCAGGTTATATCTATATTCTGCTTTGCCCTATGTCTGAGTTTTCTTTTCCTTAGTATCAGCTCATGACACAGCATAAAGGGACAGCAGTGAAACCGTAAAACTATGAACAGTAAGATTGTAATTTACATGATTCATTCTTGCTGTAGGAAAGATGGCATGCTGTGTACTGAAGCACAAAAGTGCCTTTCATATATGAGACATGTCAGATAATAACAAACATTCTAGGGGACACATTTAGGTGTGTGCTTATCAAACACAGGGCTGTTGTAAGGAACAAGATAAAAGCAAAGCCCAGAGAATTCTTAAGAATTATTTTATAATTAACAAATAATCATCTGCACTTTGTACAGAATGTTAATAAATTACCTCAAGTGTGATTGCATTTAAATTACAGCAGGTTTCAAGAGCAAAACTTTGGCGGTGACAAATGAAAGACATTAATTTGATTAGTGAGTAATCTGATTATTGTTAGTAACGACACTAATGATGATTATACTTCAGCAGCTGAACAAAAGCAGCAGGGTGAGAGGAAATTAAAAGAACTGAGAGACAAACTGGGAGAGACAGAAGGATGGGACGCATGTTTTACAAAGCTAAACCGCCGTGTAAAGTAGATGCTGATGTTCCGCAGACATCAAAATCTAAAGTCAGGCTCGTCATATGGAGGTGCCTCAGACTGCATCGCTCTGAAACCCCTCCAGCTGAAAACATCCACCCTTCCAGATGGGACAGTGAAGCAGATGCGGTTTCTTTATAGTTCTCTCCAACAGACCTTAACAGGAGACCCGGGCTCAGATCTGCTCATCAACACAGCTGGCTATGGATGAAGGCGTCTGTCACATTTCAAAGCTGGCCAAACAGCACATCCAGAAGGTCACTGCGAGAGTTTAGGGAAGCCGTGGTGAAAATTGTCACATGTTCATATTCAATAATGAGAAATCTGTTCAATAAGCCAGTGAAAGGCTTTGCCATTTTTCTAGCAACCAGCCAGACGTCTGTAATGTCTGCAGAAATCTGTCTGTTAGCATTAATGACCACTTCTCCTCATCTAAATCAAAGGCAATGCCACAGACTGTCTCAGCTCTCAGACTTTTTTCTTCTTCTTGGCACTTTGTTCATTCTGTTTCAAATAAATGCGACTCAGAGACCCATGACCCGTACATATGTTTCTTTTTTGTTCAGAAATGGAGAAATATTGATTTCTTTGGGGGAAACTGTCATAGCAGAGAAAAAAGCTGAATCATTGAGTTTTTCTTTTTTCCTTTTATCGAATCATTTAAAATCTTTCCAAATTGTTAGAAACCCTTCTGCTTTATTCTACTTCATATTTTATAGTCTCTCAGGTGTTTTGGTCACTGATATAAAATACAAAGAATGAGATACTATGAGGTTAATATAACACCTTGAAGAGCATTTAAATCAACAGAAGCTATAAAAACAAATTGGGAATGAGAGTATTAATGATTCGCTGTTTTTTTTCAAATAGTTTTTTTCACTTTGGTGGTCCTTTAAATTGTTAGCCAGCACTAACTTTTAGGGATTTATATCTACCTAACTTTAAATAGTAACAGATCTTGACCCCAGTAATCTACAAACACAAATTAGGTATCATTGGAAATAAGATACTTTGAGCTTCTGTATTGTGGTAAAAAGGGAAGTTCCATGTTCAAAAATTTTAAAAGTTATACATAATGAATTCATGACATTAAGAGTCATACAACATTGCATTAATGTCCTTGACAAAATATGCATTGAAAGCAAGTGTTTCATGAGTTTATATTTCAAATTTGATATATGTCTGTGAAAAGTTTTCCGGGACTATATCAGTGTCCTTTCCCTCACTGGCAGAAGCACTTTCTCGAAAATGAGACTCAAACTAAAACATTAAGATTTGCTGAATAATTTGCTCTACATTCACAGTTTATGTATCTTTGGAAAGAAGACACTTTGAGCTTCATCTATGCTTAAGTAATGTAAAAAAAAATTAAAAATTGCACCGCACTAAATGTTTTATTTTGTCATAAACAAATATATGAAATGATTTCTGGAGCCATACAGAAAAGTAATAGGTCAAAAGCCACACATCTCCTGAGTATATGGTTTGAATTTGGTGGCAATATCATGCAGCAACCTTTTTAAGTACAAGCTCATACAATATTATGATTATCATCTCATTTGTGAACTGTTGCACAGCCATTGGTGTTTTTTTTATGTTAATTGGCCTGGCATGCAGACATTATGCAGCTTTTAGTTGTTTTTGTGGATCTATGTGAAAAGGGATCGCTTATCACTTTTCATCTGTACAAAAACCTATTCTGAATTGAGATTGAAAAAGTTTTCTGTTTTTAATTACATTGCTGTCATGTAATGTCCAGGAAGCTGGTATTATAGATTGGATGCCAGCAGCATTGTTCTTTCATTGCCAAGTACCACAAAAACAGCCAGATTTATTAAATTATAAAACCCAACAGTCATTTTCTCTTCTTTCTTTCTTTCTTTCTTTCTTTCTTTCTTTCTTTCTTTCTTTCTTTCTTTCTTTCTTTTGATGGAAATTGGGGGGATTTCCATCAAATAATTATTAGACCCCTGTTTATTTGGGGTAAAAATAAACAGGGGGGCTAATAATTATGAATTCAACTGTATATAGATACATAAAGATGTTCATAGATTTTTTTTTCAAAATATTAAAAACGTTCAAAGATTTAAGATGCTGATAACAGTTTAACATGTTATAACAGTCTTTTGAAAAAGGTCCATTAACACGTACCTTTAAGGACCTCTTAGGGAAAAAAGTACCTTTTGAAAAGGTACCATCCCAGTGACAGATTTTATACCTTTATTTCTGAGAGTGTATAAATGTTTTTGTGTACTTCTATAATTTCTGTACAGAATCTAATGTTTTTATGCAAATAAAACACCAAAGTGTGCATTGTAGTTAATACTTGCACTGCTATCAAATAACAAAAAGCAGTATTAAGCCACATGAATTTGAAAGATTTTTATTTAATCTAAGGATACGATAACTCTTAACATTTTCACCAAAATCTTTATCTATAAATCAGAAATTTCTTATGATAAATGTAAAATAAAATACAACAACAGAAGAAAGGTCCAAGCTGAAGGTACGTTGAGATACATTAAAGCCTGGATAATCACCATACAAGTGGCCTTGAACCCTAAAGACACCATCCACTGTACCTGTAGACCTGGAGGAGAAAAGATTTATGTCAGTGGTAATAAGGCACCAGGTGTTTCACTTTACCAGCATCTTTTGTACCACCCAACAACCTTGGTGTTGAGATGTTTGGATAAAGGTGCTTTCTACATCAAAAAAAGAGAAAGAATCTGAAATGACTTTGCAAACTTTTCCTTTTTAAGATAGAAACTTGTATTTTCAATACCTTCAAACTCAGGTTTTTAAGATGTTGGAGATGCTTAACCAGTAAAAATGGGGGAATTCCAGATTAACCTCAAAGTTGAAAACTACACAGGGTTTTGTGCCATCTGTCTTCTCCAGAATGCACTAAAAATAACATGAGAAGTATTAAATGTCTCCAGCTGCTTCTGTAGAGGCTGTGCGACACAACAGCACAAAGCAATGAGAGGTATTGACTAGGCACTTAATGCCTGTTTAAAAGTTTGACTAGTGGTCCTTTTTTAAAAATGTCAGATAGTCTACTTTCTGTTTCCTTCAGAAACCTCAATCATCAGGTTATTTATCTATCTCTTTATAAAATTAGGTCTGCACCCTAAAAAAACATTTGTAGTTAAGCTTGTCATTTTAATCCGTTCACATTCGTTTTCTATGTTATCTGCAAACTTTCAAATATGCACTTCAACAAAAACAACCAAATATGTACAATGTACAATACAATGTACAGTTATGAATAGAGATAACACTTTTACATGTCAATTTTAAACTATCCCGTTGACCCCCTGCATAAATTTTTTAAAATGTAATCATTATTTTGAAGGCATTGCTTTCAGGTTTTTATGGCGACACGTCAGTTTTATCACAACACACTGCAGCTCTAATGATTTTAGTTAATGATATTTTTTTTTTATGCAAATATTATTAAATGTCTTAATGTTTCATAGTTTAAACAGCTTAATTATGAAAGATTTGGGATGGAGGCCACTATATAGCCCTTTTCTAGACACTCCAAGCACTTTAAACATTGGGGGGAATCTCCTCATCCACCACCAGTGTGCAGCATCCACCTGGATGGCACGACGGCAGCCATATTGCACCAGATCGCACACCACACACCAGCTGATTGGTGGAAAAGATACAATTATGATATGAGGATGGTTAGGAGGCCATAATAGACAGAGGCTAGTGGGCAAATTTGGCCAGGGTGCTGGGGTAAAACCCCTACTTTTATTCGAAGGACATGCTGGAATTTTTAAGCTCCACAGAGACAGCACCTCGGTTTAACATCTCATCCAAAAGATGATGCTCACTAAGCAGTATAGAGTCCCCTTCGCTATACTGGGGTGTTAGGACCCACACAGACCACAGGTTGAGATCCCCCTACTGGCCTCACTAACACCACTTCCAGCAGCAACCTAGCTTTTCCCATATGGTCTCCCATCCAGGTATTGACCAGGTGCAGCCTTGCTTTGCTTCAGAGGGCGGCCATGTGAGAGCTGCAGAGAGCTAGCTGCCGGCTAATTGGCTAAATTGGCCATATTGTTTGAGTGTGTGTGTTAATGTGAGTGTGTGGGTGTTTTCCAGTACTGTGCTGCAGCTAAAAGGTATACACTGTGTAAAATATATGGTGGAATAGTTAGTGATTCATTCTGCTGTGGCAACCCCTGACAAAAAAGGGACTAAGCTGATGGATGAATGAACAATTACACATATGAAACATGATTTACTGTCTGGTCACATATTTTAAAAATACATATGTTCCCTGGCATCAAACCCATGATAATTGGAGCTTTACCAATCAAGTTACATGACATATATTGTTGTTCAGATGAAAGGGTAAAATGTATTATGTCTTGATGCCAGTAGAGAGACTATATTTTTAGTAAATGCTACTATGAGTATTTAAGGAAAATAACCAACAACTTTAATTGTGGTGTATACTGGAGAACATATTGAAAAGTTGACTATTGATTGTAGCACTTTTTTGTGTGTTTAAAATACATCTACTAGACGTCCAAACCAACTAAAAAGTCATCTAAGAATAGTCATTAAAAAAAAAAAAGTCCTCATGTGTATAGGCATTCCATCATGTGCATCTGTTGACAAGTTTATTTTTGACTATTATTAGATATTGGAACCTGGTTTTAGCCAAGACGTCTATGTTTGGATGTCTGTTAGATGTCATTTATACTCAGAATTGTTAATGGGTTATTATGCACTGAATTTTGTCCATTGAAATGACTTTGATAACAATGCCTTATCCAAATGTCTTGTTTAAATGCAAAATACATAAGCTGATGACAAGACTGCACTTGTTAAGGGATTTCATGGACCATTTTTTTGCGAAATGATATCTTTAGAGTGCAATAATGGTGAAATTGATCTGAAGTGAATAAATTAATGATGCCTGAATCAAAGAGGGAAACTTTTTGGAGCATTGCACATGGGTGAGCCGTGATAAGATAAATTTCTATTAAAGATGCCTGTTCATATTGTTTATATCATATAATATTCTGAAGACAGGAGTGGAAGGGAAAGACTATTGCTGCTCTTATCATTCAGAGACAGAGCTTTCCCCGTGGATCATTTATGTACGCTCATGTTCTGCTATCTTATCCCACATTAGTAATCATCCTTCAGCAGAATTTCTCTACTGCTCCAGTAACCAATTACTTAAAGCAAAATCTGAACAACTCCCAGAGATCACAGTTTTTGTGATGTATTGCTTGGCTAAAAATGGCTCTGCATCTAGATCTCTCGTTTGTGCTCCTGTGTTGTATTGATTTTAGGTTGCATATGTGTATTTTAGTTTGTAATGTGTTTTTGTTTGTTCTGATCTTCTGTTTTCTTTTTCTTTTTTTTCTTTTTTGTAGTTCATATCGAGCTGTACTTTGTTCATATTTACAGAAGCAGACAGTTTCTCTCTTAAAGCTCTATTGAGTCTTGGGGTCTGACATGGTGCTGGTTATTTCTACAAAACAGTGTGAATAATTCATCAAAGAAAACCTCTTCTTTCACATAATTGGTTCAATTTTTATAAAGTGATATATAAATATGGCCCGTCAGGGCGGTCACGGCCAGAGTATGGTCAATAATGCAATGAATAAAAAATAGAATAGAACCGAAAAGGTACTGCAGTGTTGTAGAATGTTTCTGTTTCAAAATGGCTGAAGAAATTGGCTTGTTTTCTGATATTCAACACTCATTTTTTTTTTACAAAAGGATTTTTTTTTTTTAAATTATGGTGGCTAATGGCAAATATATTATTGTGGATTTTCCTTATGTTGATGTACCGCCACATTATTAGCTACACCTTACTAGTACTGGGTTGGACCACCTTTTGCCTATAGAGCTGCCTTAATCCTTCATGGCATAGATTCAACAAAGTACTAGAAATATTCCTCAGAGATTTTGGACCATATTGACATGATAGCATCACGCAGTTGCTGCAGATTTGTTGGCTGCACATCCATGATGCGAATCTCCCCTTCCACCACATCACAAAGGTGCTCTATTGGATTGAGATCTTGTGACTTTGGAGACCATTTGAGTACATTGAACTCATTGTCATGTTCAAGAAACCAATCTGAGATGATTCACGCTTTATGACATGGTGTGTTATTCTGCTGGAGGTAGCCATCAGAAGATGGGTACACTGTGGTCATAAATGAGTAGACATGGTCAGCAATAATACTCAGGTAAGCTGTGGCATAGACACAATGGTCAATTGGTACTAATCGGCCCAAAGTGTGCCAAGAAAGTATCCCCCCCACACCATTACACCACCACCAGCCTACGTTTCCTGTTTGTAGCGGACAGGAGTGGCACCCGGTGTGGTCTTCTGCTGCTGTAGCCCATCCCCCTCAAGGTTGGACGTGTTGTGCGATCAGAGATACTCTCTTGCATACTTTGGTTGTAATGAGTGGTTGCTGTTGCCTTTCTATCAGCTTGAACCAGTCTGGCCATTCTCCTCTAGCATTTGTACCCACAAAACTGCCGCTTGCTTGATAATTTATCTAAACCCTAAAGATGGTTGTGCATGAAAATCTCAGTAGATCAGCAGTTTCTGAAATACTCAAACCAGCCCGTCCGATTCCAACAACCATACCACATTCAAAGTTACTTATATCACTTCTCCGCCTCATTCTGATGCTCAGTTTGAACTGCCGCAGATCATCTTGACCATGTCTACATAGCTAAATGCATTGAGTTGCTGCCATGTGATTGGCTGATTAGAAATTTGTGTTAATGAGCAGTTGGGCGTCTGTACCTAATACATTTTCCAGTAAGTGTAAATGCAATATTTATATTTGTTTGATTGTTTTTTTTTTTTTGTTTTTTTTTTACGTTTTAGTAATTTTGTGGTATTGTGTTTATCACATTATATTTTATGATTTTTTATTTCTTTTTTTATTAACTATTTTCTTTTCTTTTTTTGTAGTTGATGTTTCAAATGTTTAATTAAGTATTTAACCCTCATGATTCAAAAGCTTTATATTATTTCTGCAATCTGGGTACCTGAAAAAGGTCTTGTCGTTGTTCCCAGTTGTAAGAGCAACAAATAATAACTTCTAGATTATTTGGAAAAGTGGAAGAGGGCAAGTTTTTCTGATGAGTCATCTGTTGAACTGCATCTCAATCATCACAAATACTGCAAAAGTATTTGGATTCTCACAGAAATCAGTCAAGTTTGGTAAAGGAAAAATCATTGGTTTGGAGTTGCATTCAGTATGGGGGCGTACCAGAGATCTGCAGAGTGGATAGCAACATCAACAGCCTGAGGTATAAAGACATTTGTGCCATAAACCACAGAAGAGGGCAAATTCTTCTCCTTCTCATACTTCAGCCTCCACATCAAAGTTTCTGAAAGCAAAGAAGGTCAAGGTGCTGTAGGATTGGCCAGCCCATTCACCAGACATGAACAGTTTTAAGCATGTCTGGGTTAAGATGAAGGAGGAGGCATTGAAGATGAATCCAAAAAAAACTTGATGAACTCTGGGAGTCCTGCAAGAACGATTTCTTTGCCATTTCAGATTTTTTGATTAATAAGTTATTTTAGTCATTGCAGAGATATATAAATGCAGTCGTCCGAGCTCATAGAAGTCATACACAATATTACATCTTTTTCCACTGCACCATGACTTTATATTCTATACTGTACATTATTTATGTTAAGTGACAAGACTTTTGTCTAAGCAAAGTCAGACCTTACTGTTCTAACTAAATAATTAAAAATCAAGGCATGATCATATTTTATTTTGGTAAAATAAATGTAATCTAGAGGCCTTTGCCTTTCTGTTCTGATACCAAAAGATCAACTAGAAGTCAAATTATTATTTGTTGTTCCTAAAACTTGGATAGGCGACAAGTTTTTGTCAGGTAACGTAGAACTAAAGAATTGTAATTTTATAAAGCAGTGATAACTTCTAGTTTATTTATATTGCTTTATATTTCTTTAGTATTTTTTTTTAATGATTTTATGTTATTTTATTTTTTTGGGTCGCTCAAGAATTTTAAGAGCCTGACCCCATTACATATGAGCACAAAAGCATTGAAAATAAAACAAAAGTCACTCTGGTTTGACACAGGAAATATAAAATTTATTGGGTATATATAAAAGCTACAGTACGAAGGTGTCAGGCATTTATTATGTCTAAAAAGAGATGCATAAAAGCTCTTCAAGTGCTTGTTAATGGCTATTTCTACCATCATTTTGTTCGGTGCAAAGTGTGAAAAGTCAATGGTGATGTTTTTCAAATCAAGCCCTTAAAGTCACAGTGCACAGATGAGCTGTGCTCTCTGAATCTGACCCCATCAGACAGCAGAAAATAAGTGCTGTCAATATAGTGTCTGGTTAGTGAACTTTCGGGAGACCAGAATGCACTTTAACTCCCAGCTTCGAGTTGTCTAAAGTCCAGGTGGGAAAAAAATAATCTTTCTGAAGCAGAGTCAAAGAACTCAGAGGTGTTTCTCTTCTATAAATAGCTGCGCCAAATAGCTCTCTGAGAGAACTTGTCAAAGAGTGACAGATACGGAGAATGCGAGTTTGAGTTAAAAATAAATAAATAAATGAGCTTTTTAAATGTGATTGAACGTTCCTTTACATCAGCAGGAGAAATCATCAAGTGTCAATTTTCCTGTCCTTGCTGCTTCATGAACACACTCGGTTGAGCTTGGGCTGATATGCGTTCGCTCCACTCCTCCTTAATCCTATGCATTTTTAAACAGGCACACCGACTCATGCCGCAAAGTCATTTACAAAGGCTCTGCCACGTTGTAATGAGAGAGAGTAAAAATGCTTGTTTGACACTCCTCCCCAGGTTTCCCCATTCATTATAAAATAAGGCCATGGCAATGATAAAAGAAATATTCAGGACAAGAACGAGGACAGAAAGCAAAACATTTTTCATATGGCGTAGAAAGCTTTTGTTGGGTATTGTTTGTATCTACTGCATAATGTGCATGTTGTCTACTGAAGCATATAGGCATCATTTGTGGAGTCAGGGGTCATTTTAATTGCCTTGTTTATATTTATGAAAGGCAACTTGCATCACGAGCATGTCCCACCTCTTTTGCTTGGGTAACATCACTTTATTCCTTGTATATGCCTTTCACCTTTATACTCGCCTTCCAAAATGGAAGAGGCTTTTATAACTGATATGTTTAACATTGTACTGCTTTATTCCCCCAAAAAAGATGTATGCTGTTTGTTCAAACTACTTATTTAAAATTAGCTGAAACAACACAATTCTTAAGGTTTTTTGGAGACTACTTAATTATTTTACGTTTAATCCACTTAAATACACTGTTATAACCAAAAAGTAAAGGTAACTCAAACCATTTGAGGAAACTGATTGCAACAAACCATTTAAGTTCAAAAACTAATCCTAATGAGTATTGTACGTTTTCAGTAAATGAATTTGAAATTATTAATTAGTGGTGAGATTGGTATGCGCGAAAATGTAAACAAAACCCACACTTCAAAGTAGGGCTGCACCATATACATTTTCAACATCGACATGTGCACATCTGCAATAGTCAAATCGCAGGAAATGCAATGTTAAGTTTGTGTTGGGGTTGTATTTGAGCAAGAGCCATAATTTGAGCAAGAGTTTAACCATAGAGAGAAAATTTATCATCTGCATATGTTTTTAAGGCCTGCGACTGTCCATTCAGGAATGCTAATTTGTACTGTTTGTAATTGCATAAGCACTATATATTACACTATTAATCTTTGCTCCATTGAATTTTTCTATGAATTATCTGTTGTCTATTGATCTAGAAATAATTTATCATTATAATTTATTGATAATTTATTATTATATTTATTATATTTTATGCACGATTCACACCCATAATATTATATCTAGAGTGCAACCTAATTTCTCAATGATGCAACTAAGAAAACTGAGGAAGAACTTTTGAGAACATCAGCTGCACTGACCTAAAATTATTTGACAGTAATACAGAAAATATTTAGTTGGGTTGACATAAGATTATTAGTTTTCTGGTGTCGTGAACTACTCTGTGACAACACTTTTTAAGTTGTGCCAATTAAATTTTTTGTCTGCAGAACTGAAATGCCTGAAGTTGAGTGAAAAAAGAAAAAAAAACATAATCCTTATTTCCTTTCGTTTTTTCTTGTTTACTCAACCTTTTTTTTTACCTTTAATTGATAGTACAGTACAGAGTATAGACAGGAAAGCATGGGGAGAGGGAAAGGACACCACTGGCGCCGATGTGTAAACATACATGTTTACAAACACAGTTTAATTGAAAAAAATAAAATAAAACAGAGACAAATGTTAACAAATCCTTTATAAAACACAAGGATCAAAACAGGAAAAACAGGGAAAAATGCTTTGTAATGCTTCACAAGTGAAGCTTGCCTTCCTGTTTTTTCAAATGAACTATGTTTGTTGTGATACTGTATTTCATAGTACCCATTTCCACAAGAGTTTTTTTGTCCACTTAACTTCAGACATTTCAGGTAAGTACAGCTGATGTTTTCAAAAGTTGAGTACACGTCAGCGACAATGGTGTAGTGTTTAGTTTGTCAACACATGGCACTCCGGTGTTCACGGCGACCCGAGTTCGATTCCCGCCTTGAGGTCTTATGATTCTTCCCCTCTCTTCTCCCCATGCTTTCCTGTCTATACTCTCTACTGTCCTGGCAATTAACGGTATAAAAAATGTTCAGTACAAGAGAAATAAACAAAAGAATATAAGGATTATGTTTTTTTTTTTCATGATTTTTTTTCAGGCATTCCAGTTCTGCCAGTTTTTGTTACAGAGTCGTTCACCTCTCCAGAAAACAAATAATCTTATGTTAACCCAACTCAATATTTTTTGTATTACTGACAAATAATTTTAGGTCAGTGCAGCTGATGTTTTTAAAAGATTGAGTGAACAAGAAAAAGTGAAAGGAAATAAGGATTTTTTTTTTTTTTTTGTACTAATTGAATTTTTTTTACAGTACAGTTAGGTGCACCAGTGCAAAACGTCTGTCTAGAGCCCTGTATCTGCAAAATTGCATTCATACCCCAATATTAATTGCAGAAAAAAAATTAATATTCATATTTTGTTTAATATTGTACAGCCCTACTTTAAAGCAATCAAAGAATCATGTAATATCTAGGAAATGTTGAGATTATTATTTGTGGCATTAGAATAAAATATATGGATAAAGTAACCTTACATATGTGACCCTGGACCACACAAACAGTCTTGTGTTGCACTGATATATTTTTGGCAATAGTATGGGTCAAAATTATTGATCTTTTATGCCAAAAGTCATTAGAACATTGAGCTAAGATTATGTTTCATGAAGACATTTTTGTAAATTTCCGACTATATCAGAACCATTTTATTGTGTGCATTGCTAAGCACTTTATTTATACAGCTTTAAAAGTGAATTTCCATGTATTTAGATTATTTTGAAGCCTTAAATTCCACATAAATAGCTGTATCCAAAAATAAATAACGATAATAATGACAAATCAAAATACAATCAATTAAATGACACTTTTGACTCTTTTGTTCCCAGATCACATACTGTTATTACATAAATGTAGTGTTGGAAAGACAATAAAAAATCTTACTCAATTAAAAGTGCCATTACTTTCCCAAAAATGTAGTGCAAGTAGAGTAAAAGTATCTGTTGTACATATTACTCATAGAACGAGTAGAAAGTAACCATTTTTAAAAATACTCAAGAGTAGTGAGTTGTATTACGCTGTGAAAGGTAAATGCGTTTACATGTGTGCAAAAACGTTACATTCTGTAGTGCATTTAGTGATGTTTAGGTCCATTTCAGTCATTATACAGTAAACATCTATATTCTCATCAGTAACATGCAGTTATATGCACGATTTTGGAAATCTTCTTAATGCTTCCAAATGGTTTGCTACATTTCTAAAGCGTCCCCATGTCTTGAGGTTGTTCAGTATGATGCGATTTACTTTCTACGTGTGATTTGATTGTACAGGAGTCACAGGACGGATTATTCTACTTTAGCCAATAGACGATTTAAGAAAAGCAGTGGAGTTAAAGTACAGATACAGCACTAAAAATGTTCGTAACGGATAGTGAAACTACACATTTTTAAAACTACTTATTAAATTACATTTCCAGAAAAAATCGACTCAGTAATTTGAATATTTGTAACCTTACTTTACACCACTGCATAAATGGACAGATTGCTGATTATTAATATTATTATTATTATTATTATTATTATTATTATTATTATTAGATTTTGTTGTGAGATATAAAACGTTTTTTTTTTTGCTCTTGCAACTGGCAAGCAGCTTCCTTAATGCAAATCTTCAGGTAAAAAGTGTATTATTTGAAGCAGATAATGTGAAGATAAGCCTGCTGGTTTAAGGTCAAAGTTTAGTTTTTTTATCTTTTCAAAAGTGTATTTTGATGTTTCGCTCACAGCATCCACATCCAGCCCAATTATTGAAACTGCACAGAACACCCAGACAAACCTTTACTTTAAAATCAATTTTCAAATCACCAATAAAAAGTTTTCTGTATTCAGTTGTAGAAATGTATCCTGAGACTCATCACAACTTCAATCTTGCCCCACAATTTAAGTCAAGACATAATTATCCACAGCACATATTTTTGAGTGGAATCTTAAATAATGAAACAGTTCTGTTTCTTGTATTTTTCTGAGACTGTCTTACTTTTATTTGCCTCTTAGCGACTCAGTCTAACAGCTTATTCCTCTTATGAAAAAGAGGAATGAAAAAATCTGCTGAATGTATTTTACATCACATAAATGATTCAGATATCTCACAAGCAGAGATAGATATCCTGTTACGCTGATACACAGTTCATTTCTAAAAGAAAAGCAAATGCACAACCCCAAAAATCTGTTCAAAACCACAAAATAAAGAAAGTCCTCCACTGAATTTATGCTATTTGTTGTTTATGCAGTCTTATAAAAAGGGAACTGTTTGTGTCAGTGTGGACAACCATGCAAGAGCAGTTTCCCTCAAGCAAAAAACACAATAACAAGCTTTAAATAAGCCCAGTGTTGCATTGGTGATTAATTTGACATGATCTGAAAATATATATATTTTCGCATATCCATGGCATTATCCTCCTCAGTCAAATAATTAGAGGGGATCTTTGAGTTTAGTGTAAAGTGAATCACCCCGCTCACCTTGAATATCCTCAGTGACACTGCTGTCTGTGGTTTGTTATGCTGTTTTAAAGGAAAGTAACAGGTTCAATACCAGGCAAACTCCACGGAGAACAGCTGTAAGGCATTGTTTACATGGAGAAAACTCCACCTGCAAGTTTAACAACCTATCCGAGGTGCAAAAAAACTATTATAATGCAAACAACAGACTTTTACTGAATAATTCATGCATATAAGTGCTTTAAAAGCATTTTAATATGCTCTCAATCTCCTTTAGTGCATAATTCTGCCGTTTGAGAATAAAAAAGTTCTGCAGTTACAAAGCATAAAGTCCACTCCAAAATGAGTTATTCTGTATGTCAGCAAGAACTGCTTCAAATGTCACAGTTGTATTCTGAGTGTTCTTTCATGAATGTGCATGTCACGTTATCTTGAATTTAAATAATTCCAGCTCAGGTTAAGTTGACTTGCATTAGAAGTGTTTTGTTTCACAGGTCAAATATACTGATTAGGCATGGGTCGATATAAGTTTCTAATGGTATGATAACCTTGGATAAAAAAAAGTAATGTTTCAGGGTATTGGTATAACTGCACTAAAATAAGTTCTTTTCATAATGCCTTTTATAATACTAGAACTTCTATGTTAAGCTGCTTATAGACAATCTACATTGTAAAAGTGCTATATAAATAAACATTAATTAAATTAAATTAAATTAAATTAAATTAAATTAAATTTAATTTAATTTAATTTAATTTAATTTAATTTAATTTAATTTAATTTAATTTAATTTAATTTAATTTCCACCCCCAACCCCCGCCCCACATTTAACACAATATATTTTTATTTTAGGAAACATTTATAATATTTTAAAACAGTAAATGTTAAATAATTCGAATAAACATTGACTTCTGCTTCCTTCCTAAATTTTTAAAAGCACAGATTCTTTTACAAAACATTAAAAAGCACATAAAAAAAAAAAACTTAAAACTTTAGCGGTTTGACTTTTTCAAACCGCGGTAGACATTGAAACTAGTTATCTACCCACGCCTAATACTAATACACATGAACTTTTCACTGTTTACACTGATGGAGCTAATCAATATTACTTATATAAGGAGGATAATATAATCACTTTAAAAAAAGCATTGTGCTTTTGGTTATTAAACATTTAATCTGAACTACTTGAATTGAAGTAGTATTAAACTTAAGATAAATGCTGATTCAGATTGAAAGAATCGCTTGACAAAAAAAATGCAGGCATAGTGTTTTATGTACAGTAACTGTAAAATAAATAGCTTAAAAAAGAGCATATTTTCATACAGGTCATACTTACAACGTTCTTATTCCAAGGATTCTGGATCGACATGAAAGAGAAACAGACTACATTTAAAACTTCAGTGAATAGTTATGATCGGACAAGGTCTCTGAAGATGTTTTCTGTTATTTCTTTTATTTTATATATGTCTTTGTCATCAGATTGTTTCAAGGAAATAAAAAAGTGTCACTGTATCTTAAGAACCTCTCCAGCTCTGTCAGATCAATCAATTTAAGATGAATGGACCAAGAAATTTAATGGATTATGTACATTATTTGAATATCTTAGTCTCAAAACTAGCATTTACATGGACAACAGTGATCAAATTACTTACCTTAATCTGAATAAGAAAATAATATGATTGAGGTGTTTACCTTTTAAATGTTTCTTTTATGATCACATTTTACATGTTATAGCACATAATTCGATTATTATCTTTGCGTCACCACATTACTCACATTACTTCCTCTAGAGTTTTATGTACAGTAATTTCGGCGGTTTCATTTTGCTTTAACTGCAGTTTGGCAGTTTTACTTTCATCCAGGAACATTTCATTCATTCCCCCATTACAAACTGAGTTATTGGATGTGAGTATGAATTTAGCACTGGTGGAGGAGTGTCATTTTAATGGAATTTGATACCACACGTTGAATGGGAGAAAAAAAAAACTGCATTTTGTTGTGTGTGTATCTGTGGTCCTTTACTTACGCAAATAGTGTCAAACAGCCGTGTGTGTATGAAATATCCTGCCGCAAAACGTGTCCTACATGATGTAATAGTTTGATTTCGGTGTTTACATGTCTGTTCTACACTTCAATAATGCAATTAAAATCGGCATATTCACATGTCTTTCTATAATTCGATTTCTGTTTAGTACGATTATGACCTTAATCGGATTGAATTAATCAAAAATCGTTGTTTTCATGGTAGACTCTTAATCAGAGTATTGTCTTAATCATATTAAAATCAGATTATTGGTGTCCATGTAAATATACTCAATGTAAAGTTGAGAAGAAAGACATTGTGAGCGTCTACACTGGTTTTATTTTGTTAATCATTTGAATCCCACACAGGTCTAAGCAAATAAAAATTCCGTTTTCAAATCTAGCATGTCATTAACAGCACAGTATACACAAGTAGTCTTAATGAGACTTGATATACCCCATGAGAACTATCAAAGGGTCCAACAACAAAATAGCAATGCAAAAAAACGGAGCCAAATGAAATGGCTAATAGAGTGATATTAGATCTTGTTCAGAATAGAGACTGGGAATTCGGTTTGGGGTTGCAGCCATTTTACAAAGCACAACAACAAAACTCCCCAAAGCAGTCCTCCATCTTCATCTGCGCCACAGAAGAGTCTCTGAGCGTGACAGGTAGCGATGAGCAGGCTATCTAAGCCTGCGTCCTAATGAGAGTAGGGAATGAACATTAAGGCTTTAATCTCACCCTGAGAGCCAGAGAAGCATTAGTGGACGTCAGCCATGATGGAAAGTAATGGGATGTTTTAATGAAGTGACACAAAGTGATATTAATGGTGTGTTTAGCATGAGAAGTAAAGACAGAAACACATTGTGACCATGATTGGCGTGGAACCGCAGGGCACGGGCATCGATCCAAGAACACATGAGGGGACGCAAAATCTGTTATTGTTAAGAAATGCTGGCCGCTTGCTTTTAGCAGATGTTTGTTGACAGACTGATATTTCAACGTAGCATTGTAGCCCAAGCTGACAGGATCAGCATTTGGGATGATGGAATTTTAACATTAGTTAAACATTAGTTTGCTTTTTTAAAGAGCAACAATCAAGGGGTCACAAAACACCCAAACACATTTTTTGAGATGTTGACAGTCATACAAATGTCCCACATTGCTAAAAACACTTTTAGGACACATATATTTACAGAAAATTGGTTGTTTTTTGCATTATTTTGAGCAAATTTGTTCTTCCAGTTTGAAAAGAAATTTTAAAGCTATGTCACTGCGATGAGATACTTGTGTAAATTCCTGTGTGGAGACTGGATGTCTGTACCTGCCGGTACAACGTGACATCTTTGAGTTTTCATCATTAATTAATGAGAAAGGCTTGGTTTGAACCAATCAGCCCACTCTATTGTGAATGAGGTGCAACTTCATGCATGATACAGCTTCGAAGACTGTTTTTACCATGTTCAAAAAGTAGAAAGGCTCCATGTTGTGTTGCCAACGGTAATTAAAACAAGTAGAAGAATTTTTCGGAGACATGCGTCGTCAGTGTTGCATTTATAAATGTGCCCTAACAAAAGGTTTGTTTCCATTTTTCCCGCAATGAGAGCACTAATCACGTTTGGACAAACATATGGATTACAGTGTTCTGCTAACACGCAACAAAAGTCTATACACACACGGCTGTTTGACGCTAGTGTCTGCACCTATCGAGTCTCTGCATCTACCAAGAAATGCAGAGGTTGTTTTTTTTCTCCCATAAGGAGAAAAGGTTGTTTTTTGTTTGTTTGTTTGTTTGTTGTTTTTTTTCTCCCATATTAAAAATTTCATTAAAACAACACTCTCCCAGCAGTTCCTCGCATCCAATATCTTGTTTGTCATGCGAGGCAAGCGTGAAAGTTTCTGAATGAAAGTGAAAGTGCCAAACTGCAAATTAAGAATGAAACATCTGAAATTACATGAAACTCTGGAGGAAACATAGATAGCTTGGCGACGTAATGACGTTAATCGATCTGCTATAACAGGGGTGTCAAACTCAATTCCTGGAGGGCTGAAACCCTGCACAGTTTAGTTCCAACCCTGCTCCAACACACTTACCTGTAGGTTTCAAACAAGCCTGAAGGACTCAATTAGTTTGATCAGGTGTGTTTAATTAGGGTTGGAACTAAACTGTGCAGAGCTGCGGCCCTTTTGGAACTCAGTTTGACACCTGTGTGCTATAACATGTAAAACGGGATCATGAAAGGAACATTCAAAAAGCAACTCATGTAAAGACCTTAAAGAGCCCATATTATACATGAAATAGGGTCATATCTTGGTTGTAAGGGTCTCCAACAACAGTCTAATATGCATGCAAAGTCAAAAAACACTTTCATGGTCTTATAATCTGCATTTATTTTTACCTAATTATCCCAGCGACTCCTGTATGAATCGTCCAGTGATTCATTTGTTCCCAAACCCCTCCTTAGCGCGAAGCTAATCTGCGCTGATTGGACCGATGACAGTCTGTCACGATTGGTCGACTGCCTTCAGTCAGAGAATGAAATGCCCAATAGCTAATCAGCAATATAAAAGTAATCACAGTTCATACGCACTCCATAGTGTAGCCGTGGATTTTAGCTGCCACACACACACACACACAAACACACACACACCTCTGGACGACAACGCTCCCGCTTCCGCCCGCACCCGCCAGGTTTTAGCCTGAACCCGACCGCTCCCGCTTATATTTAGAATTTCTTGTCCCGGTGCCCGAACCGCCCCTTTTTCTGCCCGCCGCGCCCGATCCCGCTAAAGAGCGGGGGAGAACATAACCGAAAATCACCCAGCTAAACAGTCCAGAGACAGCCAGACAGAGCTCTCTCTCTCTCTCTCTCTCTCTCTCTCTCTCTCTCTCTCTCTCATACGCGCGCACTAACACATACACACAAGCGCCAAGCAGAAACACAGGCAGGCAAAGCTCTGTCTCATTCGCATAGCAATATCCACGATATTGCTAGAAAGCCCGCTCCCGTCCCAAATTAAACCTGTTACCGACCGCTCCCGCGATTGATTCGGAAATTTATTCCCGCGCCGCAGAAATCTGGCGCGGGGACAGCCGCGGGAATGCAGACCTCTACCACGGAGCTCCGTAAACAAACAGCACGCGTCGCGTTTTTAACATGACTTTGCACGCGATAAGAGAATATAGCCAGTTAACCTGATACAGTACACGCGGTTACAAGTAACAAATCACAAAACACCTAATGAATCGGTATCAAGGCGACTCGTTTGAAGCACTATGAGTCGACTCTTTTATAGATGAATCAACCGTTTTAAACACTGTATTCTTACAGATTTAAGCCTTAGCTGGATACTTCACTTCACTTAGAGCTGTGTTACACACTACATGGAGGGGAATTTTCAAAAACCCATAATATGGGCTCTTTAATCATATTACTGTCTTGTTCAGACTAAGGCAAATAATTAGATTATTGTTGTCCATGTAAATGTATTCACTGTCTATCTTCCCTGCGTCTGTATTTGGGTTGCTGCTGTGAAAATCAGCTGTAGTTCTCTTACTAAAACTGTGTGAAAAAACCCTGCTGAAAAGGGTTGGGGGCTGTGGTTATGGCCCTTTAAAGTGTGTGGTTTACTGTCATTTTGAACTTTTGTAATCACTGGGCTGTTTTTCTAAAGAAAACATGTCAAGTTGATTAATAAAAGTAGTGATTTAAAGAAAGTGTGAACTGCAAAGTGATTGAGTTCTCAAATACTGAATAGAGAGCATGTGTATAATAGATTTGACTTCATAAACCCATATTTTTCTGACTCCTTTTAATATGAGACATTGTTTCTGTCTACATTTATGGATGTTTATCTGTGCATTCTGCTGGTGACAGTCTGATGTCGATGTTTTGACAGTTAACACATCATTAGTGGTCTCGCTTTGGCCAGACCCATCAAAGACCCAGCTGTCTAAAAGCGAAAAAATAACAAGCATTGTTTGTGCTACTTCATTTGAAATGCCTCCAGTCACTGCCCGAAAATGTGATGGATAGCACATATTTGAGTTTGTGATTTGTTGTGTGTGTGCGCGCCAAAATCTTTCTGAATCTCTCTCTGTTCTTTATATCACTGACAAGACATTGGTGTAGGTATAGCTCGTACTTATGTTGCTAAAAAAGCAGAGACCGTTCTGAAATCTTTCCAAATCTCTCTTTGTTCCGTACATAAGTGGAGAACAAGCTTTACCAGATGGAATCCACAGACTTTTCACATTTTATCCTCTGACATTGGGGGAAAATACAGGATTATGTGTAACAGGTTATAGGGTTGTAAAATGTGTTAAATAGAGCACTCTTGTTGGTTACTGAAGCCATATAATACTGTGTTCTAACCAGATAGACAATCTGAAAGCAAATTGCCCACAATGCTAAATAAAGGCGTATAAATGAGGCAGAGCTTGTGCTGAAACTACCAACATAATGTTGTTCCTACTGGCAGCTTTGTTAGGAACACCTTGAAACTGCTTTAATTATTTTGAATAATCATTTTAACACACTAAAAAAACTACACTCACCAGCCACTTTATTGGGTACACCTTACAAGTAGCAGGTTGGACCCTTTTTGCTATGAGAACTGCTTTAATCCTTTATGGCATAGAATAAACCAGTCTTAGATAGTTCGTGCTTTATGACATGGCACGTTATCCTGCTGGTAGTAGCCATCAGAGGATGGGTACACTATGGTTATGACGAGATGGACATGGTCAGCAATAGTACTCATGCAGGCTGTGTTGACACAATGCTCAATTGGTACTGTACTAATGGGCCCAAAGTGAAAATCAAAGTGGCAGGAAAATATCCACCACATCATTACACCACCACCACCAGCCTGAACAATTCATACAAAGCAGGATGGATCCATGCTTTCATTTTGTTGACATCAAATTCTGACCCTACCATCCGAATATAGAAGCAGAAATCGAGACTCATCAGACCTGGCAACGTTATTCCAATCTTCTATTGGCCTATTTTGGTGAGCCTGTCCTAATTGTAGCCTCAGTTTCCTGTTCTTAGCTGACAGGAGTCACACCCTGTGTGGTCTTCTGCTGCTGTAACCCATCTGCCTCAAGGTTCAATGTGTTGTGCGTTTAGAGATGCTCCCCTGCATACCTCGGTTTTAGCGAGTGGTTATTTAAGTTGCCGTTGCCTTTTTATCAGTTCGAACCAATGTGGCCATTCTCTTCTGATCTCTGGCATCAACAAGGCATTTGTGCCCACAGAACTGCTGCTCACTGGATTTTTCTCTTTTTCGGACCATTCTCTATAAACCCTAGAGATGGTTGTGCAGGAAAATCCCAGTAGACCAGCAGTTTCTAAAATATTTAGAGCAGCCCGTCTGACACCAACAACCATGCCACATTCAAAGTCTCTTAAATCACCTTTCTTCCTCATTCTGATGCTCAGTTTGAACTGCAGCAGATCGTCTTGACCATGTCTTAATGCTTAAATGCATTCAGTTGCTGCCTTGTGTTTGGCTGGTTAGAAATTTGCATTAGCAAGCAGTTGGACAGGTGTACCTAATAAAGTGGCCAGGGAGTGTATACCAAAATACTATAACCACTAATTGGCTATCGCAGTCATTCTCACGGTTTTGAACCAACTTAATGAGTTTGTCACCTCATACATACGTTTGAAAACTATGTTACTAAAAATGTGAAACACAAATAGTTATGTTGTAATATAGGCTAGAATCAAGATGCTAGACCATCCCTCACTTTTTCCAGCAATCAGATGAGCAATTTATTTTTATCAAAGTGAAAACTATCTTTGAAAGTTTGAAAGACATGTCTATAGTAAAGTTGTTTTGGGGAAAAGGGGGAAGTATGGGGAAAAGTAGCAGTATTATGCAGTATTATGGCTATTAAGGTAGTTATATTGTGTAGTATTATACAGTACTATGGCTATTAAAGGAATAAATACTCAGAACTGTTTTGTGTTTTGTAATTTAAACAAAATAACAATGTTAGAATGAAATAAACAAACAATTAATAAAGTCAGCATATATAAAAATATTGGTTTTATTTTAACAAACTTAATAACTTACTACTTTTAAATACATAAAAATTTACATTGGTAGTTGAGGGTTCAGTAAACATTCCTTTGTATGTACAAACAGAATTCTGTGATGTGAATCTCAACCATAAGTTCAACCACATTCCAAAGATGCTCTATTGGATTGAGATCTGATTCCTGTGAAGATCACATTTGATCTCATTGTGTCCAAAAAAAAACATTATTTTTCCAGAGCTTTGGGATACAGAATAAAACTATCACATGTACACTGTAATCATAAACATACAGTATGTCAGTATGTTCATTGTTTTTGCCCCCTGTTGGTCATGTCTTTCTTTTGTTAGACCATTTTTTGCTGTGCCACGCAGTACTGCAGCACTGCGTGTGGTCACGTTCATTCACTCGCTCATAGCCACATCAGTATAACAACCCAGGCTCATTGTGGATCATTGTGGATCCATATCCCTGTACATTTTTTTGTAGTTTTTGTTTTCAACCAGAGGCTGCTGTCGACTGACTGACTGACCAATACCCCCACCCACCACCTTCCATAAACCCAACTGACAGTCTTTTCAAAAGCACAGATTGACCCATCCACCACCCTCCCTAAACCCAACAATTTTCAAAAACTATTGAGAAAAAGGAGAGCTCTCACAGCCACCTGTTTTTTACCACGTTTTTACACTGTTATTTACTTGTTTATTTCATTTTTTGCCTTTTGTTTGACCTGCTTTCTGGAACCATTCTTTGCCAGACTCAAACCCTATCGTCGGAATCAACTCCGCTCCACCTCCCAAGTATGCCAACGTATGTGGCGAGCCACTGGGCAAACTGATAACAACAGAAAAGCCATCCACACAGAGGTAAGCGGTCAGCAGGTAGTGTAAAACGGAACAGAAGCCATCGGTGGCATCATACTGCAGCCATAAGTACCTCTGGACACATAATTTGCGCTCTTTAAAAATGTAGATGGGGGTATATATTCACAATGAGCCTGTGTTGCGTTTATCTGAATCTCTTACTAAATAATTCAAGTAGACTTATTAAACAATTGTATAAAATTAATCACTTACTGAACTCTATACAACTAAATATATGTATATCTCATATTCATTTGCTTATGTTTCATAAAGTAACTTGTAACACAAATAATTCTTTCTTTGCATTTGGTGTTTATGGAGATGAACTAACTAGGCAACACAGTGACAACTCAATATAGTGGAAGCCAGCTAATAAAACCACAACAACATTTGTCTGCGATGGTGGCTTGCATATATTCCCCATTTCAGCAGTCCCTCGATCCCACCCTTCACAGACTGCAGCTTATTGGTAAGAGTGAAAAATGTTTCCCACACTGAGACTTTTTCCTCATTGGCACTCGTGTTTATATTTACAGTAAGCATGCTTTGCTCTCTTGCAGGCATGTGTATAGCATGCCTGGAATGATAAGGCGCACGTGTGGGAGAACGAATGGTAATATATGAATATATGCGTCTTTGTATTAGCATGCGCAAGCTCGTTTGTCTCCAGAAGAGGTGGTGTGGGAATTTCACAGGAGAGAAGCCAAGTGGGGAGGGAACAAGCGCTGGCGATCGTCTCCCCCGCAGTCTCTGACAAGTTCATTTGTATATAATTACTTACACTACCCGCGCACGAGAACAGACATTTGTCACCGTCAGCATGACACTTGGATTTACGACGGAGACGAATGCGCCTGAAGTCTCTTTATATAGTTGTAGTTATTAATCCCTCACTTGGTCTCATTTTAGCTCGGCTTAAACCTTAGTGAAGAGGGCATGGGTCTTAACACGGGCCTTATTGGTGCCATTTATCAGGCACCCCACTTCAGCGATCCCCACTTCTGGTTTTAGATTCTGCGTTGACTTTCATTTACATAGCTATGAATCTAAATCCGCCAGAGACTTGGCTGATCAAACCCTGCAAATGCATTGTGTTTGTGCACGAAGCGTCACTCTGAGGTTCGCCTGCCTTTTGTTATGGGCATAAACAGATATTAAGTTAGCATTTAATAACTGTGGGGTGGAACTAATATTCGCCTTGAACAGGGACTCTGGTTGAGTGGGTGCTGTTTTGCATTTTAAGAGTTGTCATTATTCCACCTAGCAATCCATTAAAGTTTCTCTGAGAAGTTTTCCTCTCAATTTGCAGAACATTTCGACCTCACAGCGCTATGAAAGGACATTAACATACAAATATTTGAGGGATAATTATGTTCGTTCATGTGGAAATGACAGGTTAAAAATAACTCTCCTACCTTTGATCTGAACTTTGATATATAACACAAATTGACTGTAATGGAGATTTTACAGCTTTGGGATACTCGTATCCAAATTGACAATTTAAAAGGGGGGTTTGAGTGCAGTTATCTTGTCTGTTCTTCTACGTCCCCGCCGAATGCGTCTTCCTTTCTGAAAAGATAATGATGGATACTACTGACTCACTCTCTCAATCCACATATGAATAACCACTAGCAGCAGCACTTAGATTCAATGCAGGCATGATTCCTGTTGATGACTGATGTGTTTGGATCATTTAGTTGAGTGCTTTTTGAGTGTTCAAAAGATGTGATGGCTCGATTCTTTTGCGATTTTGCTAGGCTCTCCAGAACTATACATTCAGATGGGCTATTGACTCGTCATTAAGGAAATCAATTCATAATGGACATTATTCTCCGGCTCTGGGGCTGTGTGATTAGTACAGTGATTCAGCGAAGTACTTTAGAGCAATTTGTACTTTAAATGGTGTTGTGAACTCTTCTAAACTATATAAAGGTGCAGTTTAAGATCTGTGTAGAAGTAGCTCATTGCCAGTGCATGTTTTGGTGACTCCGGGAGTCTTACCTACTGTAGCTTTTAATACTTCCTCGGTCAGTCAGCACCACTAAACTAGTTGACCATATTTTCTTATTGTCTTGCTTGTTTGCAGGGTGTGGTGCCCTTATCTGTCTGTACTAGTTAAACCACACATACAGTATGTGGCGAAATTACCTCAAGTTATGAATATTAATGATCAATACACAACAAGCTATTATTAACTATGAATATTCAGAATTAACTTATAGTTAATTTAACAAAATAAATATAACAATGACATCTGTTGCTTGTCTGTAAGTATTTATTTATTTTTTAAAAAAGGGAATTATAACTACTTGTGACGTAGATGAATCGTTTAGAAGTTTTAGTAAACTAAATAAATAGAAGTGTGAACCTACACTGGTCTCACGGTTCGGTTACGATTATCATGCTATCGATTTGGTTCAATTTGATATCTCGTTGCATCACGGTGCATTAACGATGCTTTCCATACACAGTTTTATATTTTCTTCACAGCACAGCAATTCTTGTAATAAAATGTATAAATATATTTATATACTATTTGTAATACAATTTTGTCCTTTAATACAAACAATCCGATATTTAGACTGCATCTTTAAATAACATGAACATTTATAGCAAAAAACAAATATAAATATCCCGCTCGCTTTCTGAGACTTGTCTGCCAAGTTCTTTCTTACACCCCTTTGATTGGTCACGCGCTCAACAGAAAGGGCTCTTACGCGCTGGCGCTCTTCACAGATGAGTAACATTGATAAAATGTCTTTATCTAGAAGTATTGCTGTAACAGCCAAGAGGAAAGGAAAAGTCAGGCCAGCAGGTCAAATGGGCCACAATAAGAGAGAGAGAGAAATGGAGTTTACTATCATTCTCTCAATCGCAGTGAAACAGGGGCTTCTGCTGTAAGTGTCAGTGAAAGACTGTCCAGCAAACACATACGCAGTGAAATTGTGCAGTTTCTGCATTTTTAAGAAGTTGGAGCATTGTAAATAATCACACTCGCCTCCCTCGCCATAGTAAGTGGAGTTTGCGACGCAGATCAGAGGATACCCAAGACGCAAAGTTGAAACTAAGATTAATTTGCCGGAAAATAAGAAACATGGAAACATGGACTCAGGTGAGTCAAGTGGGTAAAGAAACACAGTCTGCCACTTTTGTGTCAGGGACACTTCTGCGGAGACCTTCTGCCAAGGTTTGGGGAGGTGTAACAAGTATTTAAAGGCATTGGTCAAGGAACTCCCAGTCTCTCCTGATTAACCAGTGGCATGAGAGGAAAAGTCGCGTGGGAAACTTCCTTTGTTTTCCTCACTGGTGTGTACAGTCCCAAGACAGACAGACAAAACTTAAACTCATGGTTTAAAACTACACCAAGCATACAAGTTATCATCCTATGTTCTATATCATGAGTTGTAGAATTATGTATGGTGACGAATAACAGCAAACATGACTATTTTAGAAATACATAAAAGCTAGTTCATGCATTCTTAGTTTGTTCAATGTCTTGAAAAGACTATATATTGGTGTAAGAGTTAAATTAAGGGAGAATACAAACGTTTACAAACACGTTACATGTACTTTGGGCTGAATTTTGAGAGTTCTAATCAGTCCATTTCAATAGCGTGTCTTTGGGTGTGTGTGTTGTGTGTGTGTGTGTCAGGATGGAAGTGGGGTTTTCTTTGGATTATCTTTAAAGATCAGACAACTCTAGTTCTGGCCAGCATTTTGGTATGTTACAGAGTGACTTTCATCGGCAGACTTGCTGGCACTAGGTGTCATAAACTCAAGTAGAACAAACTCAGACCCTTTTAGGGATCACAATGGAATTTTATTTCAGGACTGTATGTTACACATGTTGCATTCTGGGGTGTGAAGTCAATTCATGAGTATGCTAGTTAGTATTACAGGATTATATGCAGGGATATGGAATGGATATCTTCCTTAGCCACAGATGAAGCTTTTTTGAATAAAGGAGCAGTGCTGTCTGCAGCTCAGTAGGTTTTCTGCATGGCTAAACCTTCAGAGACTGCCTCCCTAGGCCCAGGTAGCTAATTTTACTCATGGTGGGTGTTTTTTGAGAGCAAATTGTTTACACTAAGCAGCGCTTGCTGTGACACCATCTGAATATTATTGTTACCTGTTAGTGAATCTTAAGATAGAACAACAGAACTGCATGAAAAGAGCTGGAAAAAGACTCTGTGTGTGTCAGATGCACCGTTAAATGATTGTGATTTGCAATTCAGTTTTGCAAGCCAATGTCAGCTTTGCGACAACTGATGTTAAGTAATTTTATGTTAGTGTAAAAGATTAACAAACAGGTAACAGCTGGCTTTTAGCTATCAGTGGTAGCCCTGTAAAGCAAAAATTAACCCCCTCCCCTTGAACATGAGCCAGAGATGCAGAGGAAGACATCCAAGTCATAAAGGACTAAATGAGCTTTTCAAGTCTACAGAAAAGAGAGCAGATCTTCTCTACTTCATTAATTTGACGCAGCCCTATCAGGCCCTGTTCAGAGGAGGCAGCACATGCTGGTGTGTTAATGTGACGGTAAGTGATGCTGAAGCGGCTGTAGCAATCAGTGTAGTGCAGTGATCTCTGACGAGAGAGCCATTGGCGAAGCTTCAAAGAGTACCCATTAGCCTCCCTTTAATGAAACATGCTCGTTAATGATAGCTATCTTTCTCATTCTCTACTCCTCAGAGAAATTGCAGGCGAGAGTTTGGAACTTGTGAAAATATTTAACGCACATGGTAGAGTGCACGGAGGGACTTGCTAAACCCTCCGGTGTTCCACCTGCTAGTGTAACTGCTACGGTTGTAGCTCTGTGCAGCATTCCAGTGTGAGGTGGGCACTAACAAGGACACTAAAAGCTTGAGCAGTTTACTAGAACAGATGTTATAAGTTGGTTTCTGTTAAACTCAGCCTCATAACCTACACTCCCATCCGGGTCACGGCACCAATTTAACACCTCTGGTTTGATTTGCCCATCTCTTATTGAGATTCCCTCTGACATTTCTGAAATGGGAGGCAGGGGCACTAAAAAGGATGCTAAAAGCTAAGCAGGTGGAGTTTACTAGCAAAGTTCTTACTAGCTGGTCTCTGTTAAACCCATCCTTTTAATGGGATCTTTCACCCAATAATAAAAAAATGCTGGCTGTGTTCATAAACTTTACGACATTCTTCTTCTGTCGTACACACACACACACACACAAAGATGTTTTGAAGAAAGCTAAAAACCTATAACTCTCATAGTAGGAAAAGTGGATATGATCACATTTTAAGCTTTTAAAAGTGATCTCCACAAAAGAGTCAGTCAGATTTTCCATTATAAAAGGTCATATTTTAGTTTTGGGGGTCTCCGACAACAGTCTAATACACATGCAAGGTCAAAAAACACTATCATTGTCTTATAATATGTGTTTATTTTTATCTAATTATCCCAACGACTTCCATATGATACGTCCATGATTTTTTTGTTCCCAAACCCCTCCTATGCGTGAGGCTAATCTGCTGTGATTGGTCCGATGACCCAGTGTTTTGGTTGACTGGATTGTAGACAGACAGAAACATCACCACAGCTATGAAGTAGCACAGAGTATGTGAGAGCTCAATGCAGGAATGCAATAAAGCAATGCAGTTAAACACCAGCATATTACTCTACTCTTAAACCTAACCCCAAGTAACAACAATGACCCACATACATTATTAATCCACACAGTGGCAAAAGTTATACTATTTTGAAAACTGACCACATTGCGTGTCTGTATGAACAGCTGATGTTGGCCATGGCAAAGGCAAATGGCAGAGGATCACGAGTTCAAAAATGCATTTAAATCAGTAAAAGAAGAAGCACATGCCGCAATTTCAACGTGGTTTTGGAATTTGTGAATAGCCCATACATATTTAACCTGAGAGATGCAGTACAAGTGCAAATCTGTTATAGATAAGTGTTTACAAGTCAAGTGGAGTGTTTACAAGTTACAACACACAATTAAATACATTTTTTGCAAGCTACAAAAAATTAGGCAATTATTTTAATTACACATACATGTTATGACCCGGAGAAAGAAGAAAGTGGTCCATATGAACTGTAACAGTTACTGACAAAGTCCTGTCAAAGTCTGACAAAGTCCCATACATGATAGTTTTTGTTGCTTGTTTCTTCAATAGCAAATGGCTGATGAATCCTGCGTGGAATGTCATTTTCAGAAACCCATAATAGGGTTTTTTTTATTAATAAATCAATAATTATGTTCATTGTGTATCAGATACATTAAATAGTGAAAATTTAAATATGACACATTTAACAATATCTTACACTACCCCAAAGCTTTTCTTTTTTAATTATGAACAACCATATTTAATTCAGGGCTGCACAATAAATTACTCAATCGTGGTCAGTTTTGTTTGCTATACACTCCAATGTCCTTGACTAAAAGGGCTAAAACAGTTGTTATATGCTGCATAATCTAAAAGTAATGATGCATAATGCTCTCAAATCAACCCTTATTGCGTGTCAGTGGCAATATTAGGCTAAGTGTGTTGTTGTCAAAAAAACTTGAATTAATTTATTCCGCTGCAGATGATCATTCAGCAACATTACTGAATGTCAACCAGCTCTGGGACCAATTGAAAAAGTTCCCTCATTTCTGTGCAGAGTTTGTCTTCAATGTTCAAACAACTCCCATCATCATCCAAAGCTTTGTAAACTAATACATTTACATATGACTGATTCTCAGTCGTATCCATTTGTGCTAACATACTGTAACAGCTGATATATTAAGACCAGGTGCAAATTACATTCCTGCATTTATAATAGTAATCTCAATACAGGGTGTGAGACTGTCACACATTTGGTGCAAGTATGACTGATATTAAAGGGAGCATTAGTAATAAAAATATTTATTTTGACATTCATGGTAAGGTAAAGGAATATCAAGAGACGTCCTTAGTGTGAAATGTGTATTTTTACCCATCTGTCAGGGCAGGTGAAGTTTTTAATTCATTCTTGATAATTTTCTTTCTTCATTCTCGAGATTCTTTTTGTAGTTAAAGATTTTTGGGAGAGTTTCTCTTGACAAAATTAGATTTGAGGGGAGATATTGACTTTTAATGACACGTGAAATCCATTAATGTATTTTAATATAAAGTAAAACAGTACATAAGTAATCGCAGAGCATATTTAACAGTAATCAAGCTAAAAATGTTCAAAGTGCACTTTCCATTCTTTATTCATGTGAAGTAGTAAAAATTGCTATTGCTCATACTTGTGACAACCAAAATGTCAAGATTTGGCAGGTTAACATGACCCGGTTGGCACCTGCTGGTTAGATCTTTAAGAACTGCAATTGTTCTCCTTTTGAAATGAGCCATGCATTGTGAATAAATATTTGATTTTGTTTAGTAAGTAATTAATAATAATAATAATTACTTACATTTATATAGCGCTTTTCTGGGCACTCAAATCGCTTTACACAATGGGGGGCGGGGGGGGGGGATCTCCTCATCCTGGATGATGCGACGGCAGCCATTTTGCACCACACAGAACACCACACACCAGCTGATTGGTGGAAAGAAGACAGAGTGATGAAGCCAATTATGATATGGGGAGGGTAAGGGGGCCATGATGGACAAAGGCCAGTGGGCAGATTTGGCCGGGGTTGTCGGGGTTAAACCCCTACTTTTTTTCAAAGGACATCCTGGAATTTTCAACAACCTCGGAGAGTCAGGACTTCGGTTTAATGTCTCATTCGAAAGACGGCACTCACTGAGTATAGAGTCATCATCACTATACTAGACACGAGTACCCACACAGACCACAAGTTGAGCGCCCCCTTCTGGCTTCACTAACAACACTTCCGGCAGCAAATTAGCTTCCCATGTGGAAGCTAGCTGCCGACAGTAGTAGGAGTAAAAGTTAAGGCACATAAATATCATTATAGAATTGTAGATGGTCATGCTATTAACCATTTTTTTGTCTCTTTTGATATAATGAAATAGATTTTTCTACATGTCGACTGACATTAACAGCTCATTATGGATCATAGTGAGATGTTTAAGCCTCTATGTGTTTGTGTGCATCATTATTGCTGTTTATATAAATCTGTCCAAAGAGCACTTTAGAGAGAGAACAACTTTCTTAAAAATAAGAGTTAAGGGTCCATAAAAGAATAGTTTTGCTTCCCCAAAGAACTGTTAAAACAGTTTCCACTGCAAAGAATTGCAGTACATTGGATGTTAACAGTTTCTTATGTATTTTTTTCTAAAATTACTAAAGCTGTTGGTAAAAGTTTGCTCATTTTGGTGTTTGTACTGCAGGAATTGGGAAAAATTTTAGTTCTAGGAATGCCATTTGGAAAACAAATGCTCCTAAGCATTGAAGTAATCTAGCACAATAGGACCTACAGTGAAATAATTATATGTTGATTGAATGCATGCCATTTGAAACACTTGCACAGTACTTTTACATTGTTACCAGACATACAATTTAAACAGAAAAAGGAAAGAAAAGCAGCTAACTCTTGCCTTTGACTGTGGTGTTTTTCCTCACCTTGATAATATTCAAAGATTTTTAATGTTGTTGTTGTTATTATTATTATTATTATTATTATTATTATTATTATTATTATTATTATTATTGCTGTTAATATCATTTGAAATTTGGTACGTCAAAAACATTTATCTTGCTTTCCATTGTTCAGTAGGTTCTTTGTATTATTAACATATTTTCCAAATTATGTAGAAGAACAACCGGTCTTCACTGTTATGCTCTTTGGACAACTGCTAATGCCACGTCAATGAGAAAAAAAAAAAAAAAAAAAAAAAGCCTTTTGGAAGGTTTATTTTTTTCAGAGCATATGATTCCCGAGCAGTCCTACAACTGTGCATGAATGTGCTGTGCTGCATTGTTCATGTGTAGACTTTTATGCTGAAATCTCCACCTGCACAGTTATCAAGAATAAACACTCCAATTCTAAAATATATTTTACTTACACACTGGCTAAAACAGACCTTGCCCCTGTTTCGTTGTTTTAACTCGCTATAAGATTCATCTGTGTCACTTGACTGTGGCCTTTAAAAGGGCATTAGCTGCAAAACAGCACCAAAATGCTCCAGCGGAGTGGATAGGTCTTTCACTAAAGCCCCAGGGAACAGCAGGGCTAAAACCTCTACATTCCCTGCACTGGTCAGGCAGAGATGCAAGACCACTCATACTTTTTTCTGGCTCTCTTGCTCCCCCTGCTGAAAGTTAAGTGCAGCGCCAATGAGGGGGAAAAAAAACCTGCAGATTTTCAAACAGAGCAAAAGGAACGTCTGGAATTCAGGAGGGAAATTGATGGTGGTCGTAAAATAAGCCATTATCATTAAAGCAAGACAAAGTACTGTAGCTCATTGCATGAAGCTCGATTGCAAGTGTGCAAGAAAATGTAGCCAGAGGTTTGTACAATATATAAAAAGTATTTCCTGTGAAGCAAGATATATAAATATGCTGAATAGATAAAGATGATTCAGGGTCACACCTCACTGTGTGACGGTGCCTGCTGTATGCAGTTATATGCCCTTAAAACCCAAGATACCTTGCAATTTTTTGTCTCATGAGATAATAGACCTCCACAATATCACATGAGCCATGACTGCAATATCACAAGAGTTTTGTCCTTTGTGTTAGACACAATGCATGTTTTTGTCAATTTTTCCAATAAAAATATTAATCGACAGCTGGATTTTGAATGAATTGAGCAAGCAATTAAACTGCCAGTTCGTAAATGAGTCATTTTTTTCATTCCTGAATGATTCAGTTGTTTAAACAAAACAAATAAATAAATGACTTCATTACAGTGTTAACGCTTTCCTGTAGAATCTACAAAAACATATTGGCAGTAGTTCAATTATAGAAAAAATACTGATTTTGCATTTACAGCAGCATTTATCTTGCTGTATATGTATTTACAGTATTTTATGCACTTTAATTATTACAATGCAGCTTTAAAATATAGTAACATACTGCATAACTATCCTACAGTGAAATACATTTCATATTACAGTTAAATACAATTACAATTAAATATAATTTACAAAGCATCGTAAACAGTGGACTCAGTATTTAATTACCCAGTAAAACATTCACCCCAAACTAGTGGCAGTTTTAGTTTTGTATTTGGAATAGCAATTTATTAACACATAATTTCATATTTTCATTAACAAAAAACAATTTATAATTTACCCAAAATTGAAAATTAATCAAATAAAATACTTTTTTTTTATTTAGTAAGTTCATCTTTTGCCGGTGATTATTTTTATTAATCTGTAATAATAATAGTTTTACGACATTAAAATATTTTTTTATTCAAGTTGTGGTACCATATTTTAAATCTTTAGACATTAAGCACACAATAAGAATGAAATAAAGCATACACTGTTAAACCCAACAGTCAATTTTATCAAATGAAATGAGTGTAGTTAATTCAAAATTTGCTTGAAAGTTAATTCTACTCATTTGAAAAGAGTTTTAAACCCAGTGTTGAAGGTAATGAGTTATTTAAATACCTTAATACTTCAACTTAAATAGATTAAGTTCACAGTACTCATATAGATTAGTTTTTTAACTTAAATGGTTTGTGGCAATTGGTTTCCTCGTATGGTTTAAGTTGCCTTAACCCATTGGGTTTTACAGTACTCTGTTGGTTTGAGTTCTCTTCATTTATTAGGTTTTAGTGTGCTCAAGTTGCTTTGTTTACTCGAGACGATTAAGTTCACAGTACTCATTAGGATTCGTTTTTGAACTTTAATGGCTTGTTGCAATCGGTTTCCTCAAATTATTTGAGTTACCTTAACATTTTGGGTTTTACAGTGTAGCATTAGTTCAATGTAGCATTAGTTCTACTTATAGGAATACAATGACAGCCACAATTTCCTTTATAAGGTCTTTTCAGTTCATAAATCAGCAGCTCGTCGCTTCATTCAGCAGCTAATCATCCGTCTCCATCCTCAACTCCTCCTCTTGTCCAGTCAGGACTTGGCATTGGATATTTTTTATTGAGAAACCACTGAATTGTGTTGTAGAGTAAAATATTTAAATAAAACAATAATAGTATGTGCTTTAATAATTAATGTTGGTTCTGTTCTGCACCTTCCCAACCCAAAAATGTATGCGATATGCAAATTATCTTTAATAATGGTAGTCCAGACAGAATTTATGATGTAAAAAATACAGTATACTGTATATATACTGTATATATGTATATTTTCTCTTTTTCTCTTTTTCATTATATATATATATATATATATATATATATATATATATATATATATATATATATATATATATATATATATATATATAATGTCATGTCACATTTACATTAAAAGCTTCTGCTGACATTTAAGAATTAAGATTTGATTATTTTATGATGTCATTAACCTAGTTTATGATTCCATAATCTTTTTTTTTTTTTTTTTTTTTTTTGTTTACTAGACCCTTTCCATTCCCCCACCCTGAAAGGTGCATAACTCACATGGCAAGCAGATGAGCATAATTTTTTTCTCATGAAATTTTAAAAGACATGTTTGTTACATTTTTCCCTTCATAAAGTTACGTTTTTGTTAGCAGAAACTTGCTAGGCAACAGAGAAAGTAAAGCTGAAATGAAAATATTCAATGACGATATACTAAGAACTTTTTTGTGTTCTGTAATTCTAATGAAATAACAATGTTAGGATGAAATATACACACATTTAGGAAAAGTCTAGCTACTATAGTTATATGAGTTTTATTTGAACAAAGTTATAAAATTACAAATTTAAATACGGTCAAAATGATTGCATTGGTAGTTCTAGAGTTAATGTGTTAAAGCTTAAAAAAGAAATATGCAGAACATGATGAAAGTAAAAGAAAGAGCGAGCAAACAAAAGGGATGACAGTCTCTCTCTCTTTCTCTCACTGATCATAAGACATGGTCATTTCCCATTCTCCTGTCAAATGATCCATGTTACGACCTTCTGTTCTCGCTCCAGCTCTGCTTTGGCTTGGATTTTTTGACTGTAAAAACAAACAGCATTTACAAAACAAAGGTTTGCAAGTGTTTTACTGCATATGGCATCATCAAAGACTCAAAGCTCCGAACCTCAGACCTGTTCCTCAACCTGTTGCAATGGTTTTCCACCTTCGCTATACGATGCATGCCTGTTGCCTCTTTCTCATCCACCACAACTGAAACAATATGATCGGCATAAGTACCACCTACTTACCGATGGCAGCGTTTTGTGTCTGCCTACCACACAATCGATGCTGGCGCAGTTCTTAGCATTACAGGGCTCACGCTGGGGGAAGTGAGCGTTGAGGCCATTGTTCAGTGTGTGGGTGCAAGGCTTGGCAGCTCTCACTACTTTGTCTCTTTGTTTGCTGCGCCGTGACTTTCGCTTCAATGAGCTTATGCAGAAGCTGAGCCGCTCTGCTCAGAAAGTGATAGCGTAAGAAGAGAAGTAAAAGATGGAAAGAGAGAGGGAGATAAAATGAATACAGACAGAAGGGGAGGGATCTTAAATGAAACGGTCACTGCTGCAAACAGGCTTTTGAGGAGCTAAATTCAAGGTCAGGGAACATGGATTTGATGCTGCTTATAATGGAGACAAGCGTACACTTAGAAATGTTTTTGCATTTATTTCTTCATTTTAGGGTTTGAATGCTGATATGATAGCTGGCTGATTTTTAGTCATTCAAATTAATACATAAATAAATATATATGTAAATATATATATATATATATATATATATATATATATATATATATATATATATATATATATATATATATATATATATATATATATATATAATATATTTATATATTGTTATATATTTATAACGCACGTCTCCCACCAGTGCTGATATACAGCCATATTGCACTGCTACTCGTGTAATATTGCTCATATATATATATATATATATATATATATATATATATATATATATATATATATATATATATATATATATATATATATATATAATAAAATTTAAATAATGCAAATCATTTGTTTAATTAGTTCAAACAAATAATGTCTATTTTAGGTATTACACTGTACAAAAAAGTATTACACTGTAAAACAAGAAACATGTAGGGAGGTCAACAAGAGTGTGAAAGGGCAAAGCCAGTAGTTGGTGACGTGACTGTTAAAAATTGTTTATTTGAATAATTTATTCAAAAGATTCATTCAATAACACTGATTCATTCCGTAACGAAATAAGTGACATCTTTATGACTGTCCAGGGCCGGAGTGGGACTCTTTTTCAGCCCTGGAGTTTTAAGCCTAGACCGGCCCACCTCAGTTCACCACTGACTATATTAAAATAAGGTAATTTCCAATTCAGTTTCTAATTACACTATCACGTCTTTTTTGAGAAAACAGCTGTTTTAGAACTTCAAATGTTCAACAACCCTTACAGCATTATATGTCTTAACAATAAAAATGAAAAAAAAATGTTTCTCTGACGAGGACCGAACCCGGGATGGCGGCGTCGTAAACACTGTACCACAACAGCTGTACATTGAATGGTGACTCATCTAGGTATATCATCATTAACCTGTAGGCTCCATCTTACTCACGAGGCTACGAAAAATAGATAAATAGAGCAGAGCTGCGGTAAAATAATGAATAAGAAGGCTGTGGTCAAGTAAGTAAATAAATAAATTATTTTTAAAAAGTGTGACTGCTGAGAGCGACAGATTCTGGAGCTAGGGACACCGGCCCTCGCGGCCAAAAAACGGACAACCCACCGGGAATTCTCCCGGTCCTCCCGATTAGCCAATCCGGGCCTGTAAGTGACTCATCAAGTCATTCATTTGTAGGATTGAAATAATACCACACAGGATATGAAATATGACTTTTAGAAGAGACTATCTCTAAAAAGGACTGTGATTGATGGTAGCATGTTATGATAAAACAAACTAAATAAATTCAGTCAAATGTCTTTTCTGCTTCTTTTACATAAAGCACACAATTACCTGGAAGTTTTGAAGTGCATGAATTTCAGTCTAGTTGTAACCTTCAAAAAATACAAGGTTGTAAAAAAATTACAAAAATTTCTGTCACTGAAACAAGGAATAAAATTAAATGTTGCTCAATAAAATACAGGTCAAATATTGATGTCAATTATCAAATGAAAGCAAAACAGTTTATTAACTTGCAATGTAATTCATATTTGACACTGGATCACAAAACCAATATATCAAATATATCAAAACCCAATTTTCAATTAATAACATATATTGGTAAAACAAAAAAATAAAATAAAGTAAACATAAAAAATGTGTGTGTGTGTATATATATATATATATATATATATATATATATATATATATATATATATATATATATATATATATATATATATATATATATATATATATATATATATCTTTGATTATGTGCAACTACCCGGCTAAGATGAAAACGACTAGTCTAAAAGACCCACCTTCAAGAGGCTCTGATTGGTCAGGCATAATGTGCAGTGATTCGCATATCACCTTTACGTGTCACACCTCCACAAGCACGCGCTGTGCCTCTGCTGTGTAAATACTATCAGAGTATACTATCAGCTGTTAGCCATATCAGTTTAAGCCTGAATCTGACAGAAAATTAAAAGGACACAGCTGAACCTCACACCTGCACTCTAAAATAAAATTTGACAAGTGTCTTTCACATATATTTGGAATAAGCATGTGTAAGTAATATAAAAACCTTCACATATCTTTTGCAAGTTTTTTATTTGAGATATATATTGCTGGGAAAGTGGCCACAAAGAGAGACATTTCAATGCTGGTGAAGATTGTAAATGTTTGCAGTGGTTTGACAGTTAAATATGAATGTGTAGCTAAATTGTTAGTGGTGCCAAACAGCATTTCCCATTGTTTACATCCTTGTTTACATCCTGCTACAACATACTGTAATGCTTGAAACTGTATGTTATAGATAAGTTAGAACAAATAAAAATACTTACAGGTTGAGGCTCACAATTCTCAGCTTTGTCTATTATGCTTGAAGCTGCTTTTTCTTTGAGTAGTTTTAGCTGAATCCAACACTGAACTGGGAGAAATTCTGGAAGCTGTCCTTTGTCATATGCTAGAGCTAAATCTTTTTTATAATTCTCTGGAACACAGTTAAAATTAAATTGTAAGTTTGTGTCCCTTGGAAGCCCAAATACAGAAACAGAAGAAGCTCTGTGGAAATAGTATCGTTTGGATGGCATTTTAGCTTTCTCTGCTGTAACAATACAGCATCTCTGGCCATGCCCATTCACTGCACGGGGCGTATGAGCATGGTAAATGCATGTAACCTGAAGGATTTATGACATTATTAACCAGAATGTATTTTTTGTAGTCCCCAAACTTAATTCGCTGTAGGCTTCGCTAAGCTAGCTCTGTAAAAGTCAATAGCCCCTTTCACACATACAGACCTTTCCGGAAAATTGCCGGCAATTTTCCGGAAAGGTTGTATGTGTAAACAGGTCCTTTTTGAAAATACCAGTAAATTTGTTCTGGCTATTTTCCGTAAAGAGAAGTTGTAACATTACTGGCAATTTGCCGGAATGCTGCACGGTGTGAATGCAGAAGGAAGATTCCCGTAATAAGCGCGTGCACGTCTAGAACGTGCTGACGTGAGACGTCTGCTTTAGCCAATCACAACAGTCAGACGCATTTACGTCCGCGCGGTTTGTGAGGATAAAAGCCTTTGAATATTTTTCCAGACACATTTAGCTGCTAGAAGTTAGTCAGATCACGTTTATATGTTCTTATTAATGCCAACTGTGTAAATAATCATCGATGAGATGCTTATGATAAGCCGTTGTTTGTTTACCTTCAAGCTTTGCGTGCGCCTATGAGCACCGCACACGCAAATATTATGAACATCTCGACATGCGAAAGTGATCCTGCGAAAGTTGTTCACAATATTGATCATCCACAGAGTTTGTAATTTAGTCAAATGTTTACAAATACAAGCGCAGCCGTTTAAAGCTCATTTGTGGTGAATGATGTTAGAATTTACCCGTATTTTGGAATGGATGTGTGAATGCTCTTTTCCGGAAAATTTCCGTAACGTCCTCGCCTGTGTGAACAGCGCTTTTTTGAATATACCGGTAAAGTCGTTCCGGAAATTTTCCAGAAATTTACCGGTATCACTGTGTGAAAGGGGCTAATGTCTCCCTTTGCATTGAACTTTGAGCGTATTGCATTCAGAGATTTTGTTTATGTTCCAACAGCTACATTACACATCAACTAAAGTTTAAAATATGATATCATATTATACCAACCCTTTAAGAATGCTCAGACCAGTTTAAACAATGCAAATGTAATGTTATTAAATTATAAAGAATATGTGCACGTCTTTGCGAGGAGTTCAGACCTGAACCACCTTACATGTGCAATCCATAAACCTTTTCAAAAGATGATCCATGAAACATTCATTGTTACCATATCATACTTTAATACATTATTTATGCATTTATATCAAACTCAGATACATAATTTATATTTTTCCATAGCTGGTATAAAAATATATTTACCTCACCAAATGTTTATACTTTAACCATGAGCTCTAATATGCAATAACTGTCCATTCGACTTCCATTTTTTCATAATACAGGCATTCTATAGTTAAAGGCATTTAGATTGCATAATCAGTTTTATATAACAATATAATTATATTTTTTATTTACTGAATGGCTGAATGGTTTTCAGCCTATCTGAAATCCTGTGAAAAGTAATGTTCTTAATTATTGTTTTTATCTTGTGTTTCATTATGATATCGAAACATCCTTTAAACAAGATTAAGGGCAATTGTGAACAATAAGACTTTTTTCTCTCACTCTCTCTCCAAAGAATATATTCGTAATTATATTAGTTTTTCTTACCCCACTGGCATTTTTCTATTCTTTTTTGTCTTAATAAACCTCATTAAAATTTTGCAGAATTATGCTTAAATAAAAACAATTTGCCAATGGGGAAAATATTTCATGCAATCGTGCTTCTGAAGTAAATGTTTTTTGTTTTAATGATGCCTTGATAATTATATAATGCAAAACAAGACAAAAATACAGATAAAGATGTTGTTGTTTTTTTTCTACAGTGAATACTGGGAAGCAGAAATTATTTGCTCTATTAAAGAAAGGATATCATATCTTTCTACTTCTTCCTTAAAGACCTCAAGCCTTGTTTTTGACAGCTTATTTATTTGTTTTGTTTTAATGTTTTGCTTGGACTTGCATTTATTGACAGAGCAAAGGGGTTCATCGGAAGACTTTTATGTTTAGTTGTGCAATATACCATTGCATGTGGCACTTTGTGAGAAAAATAAAAATATTGTACACAGAATTGAAGCGGTTTGTTATACCTATTTGCTATTTTTCTTTTATTATATTTCATATTGTATTTATATTGTCTATTTTTGTATGTTTTCTATTCATACAAATTAATTTTACTCATTTTAAAAGATTAACTTTTATCTAATTTTAAAACGTTTAGGTTTTATATTATACATAAATAGTTTTTGTATGTTTTCTAGTAATAAAAATTTTATTTAATTTCATTTCATTTCATCATTCATTCATTCATTCATTCATTCATTCCTATTCTGCCACTTTATCGGGGCCGGGTCAGGGGGGCAGCAGTCTTAGGAGAGAACTTCAGACTTCCCTCTCCCCAGACACTTCCTCCAGTTTCTCCGGGAGGGATCCCGAGGCGTTCCCAGGCCAGACGAGCGACATAGTCCCTCCAGCATGTCCTGGGTCTTCCCCGAGGCCTCCTCCCGGTTGGACATGCCTGGAACACCTCCCTAGGTAGGCGTCCAGGAGGCATCAGATGCCCGAGCCACCTTAGCTGACTTCTCTTGATGTGGAGAAGCAGCGGCTCTACTCCGAGCTCCTCCCAGGTGGCTCAGTGGTTAGCACTGTCATCTCACAGCATGAAGGTCACTAATTCAAGTCCTGACTGGGTCAGTTGGAGTTTTTCTGTGTGGAGTTTGCATGTTCTCCCGTGTTTGCAGGGGTTTCCTTCAGCTGCTCTGGTTTCCTCCACAGTCCAAAGACATGTGGTGCAGGTGAAATGAATAAACTCAAGACCCTTTTTTGCATTATAAAATGGTCATATTTTGGTTTTTAGCGTCTCCAACAACAGACTGACATGCATGCAAAGTCAAAAAAACACTTACATTGTCTTATAATATGCGTTTTTATTTTTAACTAATTATCTCAACGACTCCCATATGATTCGTTCAGCGATTCATTTGTTCCCAGACCCCTCTTTTGTGTGAGGCTAATCTGCTGTGATTAGTCCGATGACCCAATCTGTTGTGATTGGTCGACTGGGTTTAGCATGGCTATGAAGTAGCATAGAGTATGTGAGAGCCCAATGCAGGAATGCAATAAAGCAATGCGGTTAAAACACCTGCATATTACTCTACTCTTAGTAACCCTAATCCCAAGTAATAGGAGCAACACACATTCAGTATGAATCCACACAGTAGCAAAAGTTTAACTGTTTTGAAAAATGGCCATGCGTGTGTATGAACAGCTGATAGTGTCCATAGCAAAGACAAATGGCAATCGCAAGTTCAGAAATGCATTTAAATTGGTAAAGGAAGAAGCAGGCATCACCTTTTCAACGTGGTTTTGGACGCAATATGTGAAGAACCTTATAAAGATTTAACCTGAGAGATACAGTACAAGCAGTGATTTATAATAGATAAGTGATTACATCTTACAACATACAAGTAAACATGTTATGATCTAGAGGAAGAAAAAAAATGGTTCATATAAACTGTAACAGTTACTGATAAAGTCCTTGTCAAAGTCCCGTGCATAATAGTCCCTGCTGCTCCTTTAATGACAAACGGCCAGCAAATCCCGTGTTACAGCATAGGTTATTGTACCAATCATCAGAAAATGACAGGAACAAACACAGCACACGGTTGGCAATACTGTGGTATTGTGGTACCCTTTAACCCTTTATTCCCCACAGCCAAATCTTCATCTGTCAGTGATCGTCATCCTTGCATCATGATCAGTGCCGCGATCCCCCGCACTCCGCTAGTGTCTGAACAGAAAGGAGCGTTCATGTTTTACAGGATTTGGGACTGCATATTTGGTGATGTACCATGTTGACGATGATGTATTCAGGTAAAAGATCCAAACCCAACACGATTCATTCATTCGACTCTGAGTCAACTACATTAAAGAATCAATAGTAATAAACAGTGTACTTTCAGATTTAAACTTTTTTTCAGATTTTAACTTAGTGTTGTTACACACTGCATAGAAGGACATTTTTAAAAAAACCATCATAGGGGCTCTTTAATTGGCCATAGTGTATGTTTGAATGAGTGTGTATGGGTGTTTCCCAGTACTGGGTTGCAGCTGGAAGGGCATCCGCTGTGTAAAACATGTGCTGGATAAGTTGGAGGTTCATTCTACTGTGGCGGCCCCTAATGAATAAAGGGACTAGGCTGAAGGAAAATGATGAATGAATGTGTAATATAGCATTGCATGTAGCAGTTTGACCAAAAAAATAAATAAAGATTGGATACAGTGTGGAAGCGATTTGCTTTACCCATATTATTACAATACTTCTTTCTTTCTTTCTTTCTTTCTTTCTTTCTTTCTTGTTTTATATTGTTTTATATTGTTTTTTGTATATTTTCTATTCATACAAATTCAATCTATTTATTTTCAAGATTTCTTTTATTTTGTTTTATTTTTCTTTTTGTTTGATTGTGTAACGCCCTGTACGGGCTTGTCTCAGTGTTTGGTACAGTTTTTGGTCAAGAACTGCAGCTGGAGCTGGTCAGGAGAATTTGGCTTGCAATACAAGTTTAGCTTTCCTCCTCACAGGAAATGAGAACGCCTCATTGCTATGATGATCTCAGCTCATAAAATATAGAGCACAGGAATGAAGGCTTTCCTCAGCAATGGCTCTTTCAGGCAGATAAGAACAAAAGCTCATCATCTGAGTGCGTGTGTGTGTACTGTATGTGTGTGTGAAAGGGGGTCTCAGGTAAACAACGCACACTCAACACCCGCAGGCATGATGGGAGGCTCTGTGCAGAGCTGCTTTAGATCATCTTCAGATCCATTGTGGAGTTGGCTAGCATGCTTAATTATTTAGATTGCCATTACTTTGTTAAAGGAGACGAGGTGAAAGTTTTGATCATGAATATGTTCATTTTTAGCAATTAAAATATGATTTTAGAGAGAGGAGTCGAGGTGATGCAGTGGGTATAGCACAATCGTCTCACAGCAGGAAGGTCACTGGTTTAAGCCCCGACTGGGTCAGTTGGCGTTTCATGTGTGGAGTTTGCATGTTCTCCCCTTGTTCAGATGGGTTTCCCTTCGTGTGCCCTTGTTTCCCCCACAAGTCCAAAGACACACACTAGGTGAATTGAATACACTAAATTGCCCGTAGTGCATGTGTGTGGATGAGAGTGTATGGATGTTTCCCAGTGTTGGGTTGCAGCTGGAAGTGCATCCTCTGCATAAAACATGCTGGATATGTTGGCGGTTCATTCCGCTGTGGTGAGCCTAGATTAATAAAGGGACTAAGTAGAAAAGAAAATGAATGAATGAGAATTTGAGAAAGTCTGAGACTTTTACTGTCATCTGCTTACTTAATGTTTTATTATTATTATTTATTATTATTTTTGTTAGTATTGTTAGTGTATTTTTTGCTATTATCATTAATATTTTTATTGATAAAATAGTTATCTCTATTTACTTATATTTACTATGTTTACTATATTTTAGTTACAGAGTATTATATTATATTATATTATATTATATTATATTATATTATATTATATTATATTATATTATATTATATTATATTATATTATATTATATTATATTTGTTTATTATTATTTCATATAAACCATTTGAATATATATTTAAATAGTTAAAGATTTCCTAGATCTCGTACTTACAAATCGACACAGTAATTCAGTTTGAAGGAAAAGGTTTTCTCACCAATGTGAGTGCTAAAACACTACTAATTTCTTATATCTGTGAAGGGAAATGAGCGTTCATGTTTTACGGGGTTTGGTACTACATATTTGATGATGTACTTAATACAATAGATTATACTTTATCTATTTTTGATCTATTTTAATAATTTATTTCTAATTACAGAGTGTTAGATTACATTACATTAGATTAGATTATGCATGTATCAAGCTATATTTTACATGCTATTAGTGCTCGGCAAAGATTAATCTCGATTAATTGCAAACAAAATAAAAGTTTGTTTTGACATGCTTATTTTGACATGTTTGTATTATATATATATATATATATATATATATATATATACAGTTGAAGTCAGAATTATTATCCCCCCTGTTTGTATTTTTCCCAATTTCTGTTTAATGGAGAGAGAAAAAAATTCAACACATTTATTAACTCATTTCTAATAACTGATTTATTTTATCTTCGCCATGATGACAGTACATACTATTTTACTAGAGATTTTCCAAAACAATTCTATACAGCTTAAAGTGACATTATTAGGTTATTTAGGTTAACTAGACAGGTTAGGGTAATCAGGCAAGATATTGTATAACAATAGTTTGTTCTGTAGACAGTCAAAAAATAGCTTAAAGGGGCTAATAATTTTGACCTTAAAATGGTGTTTAAAAATTAAGAACTGCTTTTATTCTAGCCTAAGTAAAACAAAAAAAGAAGAAAAATATTATTAGACATACTGTGAAAAAGACTTTGCTCTGTTAAGCATAATTTGGGAAATATTTAAAAAATAATTAATAATCCCAACAATTCTGACTTCAGCTGTATATCACGTTCCCTCAGCACCAATCATTGCTCCCCATCTCCTGCCACCTTTCATCACGCCCGAGCATATTCACCTGAGTTCTAATCAGACACACCTGCCCCCCTCATCAGCACTCCCTATATAAACCAGCGATTCCAGTCAGTCAGTGGCTGATATTCATTTCTGACAGTTCACCTTACCTTCTCCCTGACTTGCCTTTTTCTGTGGATGTTTCCCCTCTGCTCTGAATGTTTAACCTGTGGATGTTTATCTCAAACATGTGGATGAACAAAACTGTCATTAAGGGAAGTGACTTTACACTCAATGTCTGTTTGAAGCTAATTTTAGTTGAATACATTGCAAACAACTATTCATCAGATCCATTGCAAAGACTCTCACTTATTTATTTATTCTGTTTATTAATACATTACTTGTTTGAATAAATTAATGAAAAGAGATAACCCTCCTTGTCCTCACTGTGTGACCTTGACGGGATGGATGGATGAATGGATGGATAGGTAGATAGATTTTTAATTTGTATCATACATGTGTATGCTGTATCTAAATATAAATTACAAATATGCACCGTACACATGCACATTGTCTCAAAACAAACATTTATGTTGGATGCGTTTAGTCATGATTTTCCTTTTTTATTTATTTATTTTTTTAATATTTTATTTATGCTGGTCTTGGAGTTTGTTGATGAAAGGATAAATGTTAATGTGAATTTATAGATGTGTTTGATTTTAGTTAACTTTCATATTATAGTTGACTAATATTAAATTCTAATATAAAGCTGGAATATTTATTTTAAATTTTTATTTAATATTTAATGCATTTACACCTTTTTTTTAGCTTTTGCCTTGTCATTTCACTACAGCAATAAAGCAGAGTAAATTAATAAAATCTGCCATTGATATTCACAATCTGACATCACAAGAGCCGCAAGACAATTGTTTCAGCTTAGCTTTTGTTCCAATTCCATGTTTTCTCTGCAAATTGAAGACAAAAGTGTTTTGTTGCCTTGTTGACTACACACGTATCTCCTTCTCCACAGCAAAACAACAGATATGGCTTCTTGCCCAGTGAACAACAAATCCAGGCGAATAGAGAAGGTCCTCCTGAGGGCTGTAATGTAATTGCCATTTCCAAGTTTACTTTCGCATCCGTTTATAAGCACCTGAGTCAGCAGCTGTCAGCGTTAATTCCACATTCATCTTGGTGCTTTTGTTTTTTTCTTGTTGCAACAAAGGTTGAAGAGGTTGAGAAATGAAGCTCCGTTGACTAATTGTGCTGGGATGCTCAAAAAAAAAGATTGAATAGCAGCGCTTGAGTAATGTATATAAACTATAGCATTTTGTTTCTTTCAAGACGAGACACATAATTAATTGTTAACACCGTACTTCCTTTGCTGATTACTTTACCAATTGCAAAGATTTGTGTGTGTGTTCAAAATACTTTTTTAGTTGATTTGGAATTGCAGCATTTTTTTACCTGTCTTACTTAAAGGAACTTGTTTAGTTGATTATTTAAAAAATGGCAAACTTTTTGAATCACTTCATAATTCCTTAGTAAAAATGCAATCAGTTGTTTAATTATTTATTTGTTCACTTATTCAGTTTGTTTGTTTGCTCTGTTTGTATTATGGGGTGTATTGTGTGCTAATAACAGTGTTATTTTTTTACTTATCAATTTCATATTTAAAAATAATTTATTTCATTTTGCATACATTTCTAGCACAAATATCTGAACACTGGAGTTGTTTAAAATGGAAAGAAAAACGTTTTGTTATTGAAGTTAAAGGTTCAATTTTTTTTTGTTCAATAAAATGCTATTTATTTAGGCTAATTATTTACAAACACAATGCTGTGAAAAAAATATGTAAATATAACTGTGAATTTTGGTCTATTTATATCCTTCTGAAGTGGAGATTTATGGCTTAGTGCAAATAAAATAGTATTGTAATGGAAATCTATAGAAATGCAAGGCTTAAAATTGATAGGAAATAAAATAAATAATCCTTAATTTCATTAGCCAATGCATAAAAATATTCCTAAAGCATATTTTATTGATATGGTACTTTTAGTAAAAATGTAATGTTTATTGTGAGATTAAACATAATGAGATTATTGTGAGATTCTCCCATAGGTAGACCACCTTTCGCAGTATTAAAGTTAACGGTAACGTTAAGAAAAAGCCAATATACGTACAGATCCTTCGTCATCACAGGTGTGACTTGGAATATTTTATTTATCTAGTTTAAACTTAGGCCAGTGACCATAGAATAAGCATTGTAAATAATGGCTTGCTGTGCGTTAAATGATTTCAATGCACTTTGCAGAGGCGACCACATTCCGCTAGTGCATTGTGTAGTTCTTCACCTCTACATTATGTATTAAAATCTTTTAACACACAGCAAGCCGTTGATTATCCCTTACTGTATAGTTATTATATTATATTATTCATTTATTTGTTTTATTTTCGGCGTAGTTCCTATATTAATCTGGGGTCACAGCAGAATGAACCGCCAAATTATCCAGCACATGTTTTATGCAGCAGATGCCCTTCCAGGTTCAACCCAACACTGGGAAACACATACACACATACACTATGGATAATTACTGACCCAGCCGAGGCTTGAACCAGCGACTTTCTTGCTGTGAGGCAACAGCACTACCCACTGCACCACTGCATCACCATATTATATTATATTATTATAAAGTTTGTATGTTTATTATGAGATGTAAATCATGGTAATGGTAGAAATTAGTCAAAAGAAACACATGGGACTATGTGACTGGAAACACACTCTAGATGTGACTGGGGATGTCTTATTTGTCCACTTACGATCAGATTGATGAAATCGCATCTTAATAATGTTAACAGGTATAAACCTGCACTTACACGATCTGTCTCTCTGTCTGTCTGCCTGTCACTGCTGATTCAGTGGAGGAACAAGAAAATCTACATGTCAAAACTGACAAACATTCAGACAAACATTGCACTGCAAAGAGCAAAAGTGGTTTAAACTTAGGCTTACTTTACCAAATTACCATGGAATAAGCGAGATAATCAATGACTTGCCACGCGTTAAATGATTTTAATGCACTTTCACTATTTTAATGCAATTCCGCAAGCGCACCATGTGGTCCTTCGTCATAAAAATCCTTTAATGCACGGAATGTCATTGATTATTTTATTATATTATATTATTAAAAAAAACTGGATAGAAATATAACTGTTAATTTTGGTATATTTATATTACTCTGAAGTGGAGATTTATAGCTTAGTGCTGGTAAAAATTATATTGTAATGGAAATCTTTAGAAATAAATTGATAAAGTGTAATAAATGAAACAGTTAAAAGTGTATTTTGGATGTTTGCTTCCCAATAGACTGAGGGAAAAAACACATTTAAAGCAAAAGCCCAAAATATCAGAAACTGACAAAAGCAAAGGGGAAAAAAAGTGTTTGTGCTGTCAGTTTTAAGCCTTAATGAGTTAGGTGAGCTTGTTAGTCGGAATACTTTCTTTATTAAACAAGGTCTTTACTACCGTTTTGTGATTACCAAAGTAATTCCACAGCCCTTTTATTACACATGAAAGCAAAAAAACAGGCAACACAGCCACAAATTCATTCCCATATCAAACAAGGCTCATTTTGTCTATGTTTATGATGAGCTTTTATCCTCCAACAAGTGCCAAAATGGCTCACAACAACATGTAATCTGGAATGATATGTATTTACTCTCCTCCTCTGCCCCTTTATACCGTTCCCCATTCCCAGAACACCCTCAGAACACACAAAAGCCCCAGCCAACTGCACAATAAAAGAGACGATATCTCCATCAGCTCCATCTCTACATTGTAACGGCGGAGGGAGGCCAAAGCCAGAGGATGCATTACCTGTTTGGCTCATGTTTCTCTGGCCCTTGGAGAGCTACGGATCAAGATTAAGTCACATTTGCATTTTAATACGCTACCCGGCACGCCGACTTTCCTGTTCTTTCCTATTTTGCGCTTGTTTAATGGTCTTCCGTGAAGCGAATGTGCAAGTTTATAATAAACAGAAGACTTCATTATGTAAATGCAAGGTCTGCAATACACCCCGGAGCGGTTAAAGTGTCTCCGGGGAAGGATCGTGAAATATGTCCCATGAAATTCCACATCAAACAGGGGGAGGTTTAGAAAAGCCAGGTTGTCGTTATTATTGGATTAGATGGAATAGCGGGCTCGTGACATTTTAGATGCTGCTTGGATTTCAGGAATGCTATCAAATCAGAGATGTTTGTGTTATTGGTTATAACTGGGTAGCAGAAAATTTTATATTATTTGGCATACTTTTTTTATTTCTATAGAGTCAAGTTAAGATATGTCCGCCATTTTTGCAACATGTATGGGCTTTTTTTTTTAATTCCCAGGTTCTGCAGGTTGCAATGTCCCAGATTTACTTGCCAAACTTAAGCCAATTGTGATAGATTGTTTTTGGTTCAATTTGGAATTTTCCCAACCAGCGCAGATCACGGGAGACCAGAGTGAATGCTCCGATTTGGACCCCCTCCTAGTCCGCAGGGGCTTTTTTTATACTCGCAGGATTTATTGGGCATGATAATTAGAATAAAACGACCTGTAACTGGCATTTACATCCAGGCGTTGGTTACGAGGCTCCTTTGGGACATATCTGACAAATTCAAAACAGAGTAAAATTCAAATTTCCTTTTGCAGTGACCTTGTTGTGTCATCAATTATGCTACATTTTCCAGCTATAAAACGTAAAACATGGCCAGGGCCTTGAAGCACCACAACAAATGTAACACTCACATGAGTGTGTGACTTAGCTGATTAAAATCATTCATATTTAATTCACTGCTGAGATGAGGAATCTGATATCTGTCAGTGCTGTATGTTCTGCTGTCTGCTTTGCTGCATAAATATCTCATATTTTGTTTATGAAACATCTGCTCTGTTTATGCACTCCATGACTTCGGGTTTGTGTTGCAACCGAAAGTAATTGGAGGTGGAGAAAAGGTTTATGTGACTCCCACATCTTTAGACTGAATTGAAAATGAAACCTTTAAAAAGAATTTGCGACCTCAAAACCATCTAAGTGTTTACTTGAAACCATCTCAGAGGAATTGCGGTTTTGATGTTTGCTCTGGCTGTGCATTTATATCATTTCAGATGATAATGTTATTTTATTTTTGTGACGATCATTTTTTTTTCCTTGTTTTTGTGAGTTCTCAAAGATTCTCAGTAGGAAATTGAGATATAAACCTACCGCTGTCCTATTCACAAGACAAAGTTTATCATTAAGTTCTATTGTTGCTTTCAATTTCTGTCAGTTTGCATATTCATCAAGCTTCACTAAAAGTTCTTCAACATTAAAAAGCTGAGGAGAAAAAAAAAAATCTCTAAATGTTAAATCCAAGCCTGGCACTTGTGTCTCAGTATCTCTGCAGGCCTCTACTTTTGCTTGAAGAAGAGTTATGTTGCCGTTAAATGTGGTTGAACACTTTCCATCTCCTGAAGGAAAAAAACTCCACAACTGGTTTCTGTGATAGAAAATGAGGTTGAACTGAAACACTGCTTCAGTTGTCCCTGCTATATTATAGTATTTCTGCAGGAAAGGTTCTTTAAAAATCAGGGATATTTACAATATGGATCCCCTTTGGCCTTCTGAATTGCTTTAATTATTTGTGGTACAGATTTAACAAGGTGCTAGAAACAGATTATGATAACAAATGTTGATATGACAGCATCACACAGTTGCTGCAGATTTGTCATATCCCATTCCACCTCATAAAGGGGATATAGTATGGTCAGTATGCCCAAAAATGTTAATATAACAATTAAATATATTATTTTAAAAAAAACTCTATTACACATCAGCAGAAGTCTGAATTGTTGATAAAAACAGGTCCATGCTTTCATTTTGTTCATACCAAATTCTGACCCAGCACTTTGAATGTCACTTGATGGGAAGTCGCTTGATGACAGACCAGAAAATCTGTTTTCAGTCTTCTACTGTTCAATTTTGTTGTGTCTGTTGAGTTTCTTTTGCTGCAGCTCATCTGATCTAAGGATCAATGTATTATGTGTTCAGACAGCCTGATCTCACGAGAAAACGTAAGTATTTTACGTTTTGCCAGTTTAGTGGCTAATTCGTAAGAATTTGTACGAGTTCAGTCGTACGAAATGGTACGATTTTAAAAAGGAGGCGTGGCACCTGACCACACCCCTAACCCCAACCGTCATTGGGGGATAAGCAAAGCGTACTAAATTGTACGAATTAGATCGTACGAATTCATACGAATTAGCCACTAAATGAAAAGGTTACGAGTTGCCGTGAGATTGTGTTGGTTCAGAGATGCTCTTCTGTAGACTTTGGTTATAAGAAGTGGTTATTTCAGTTACTGTTGGCTTTCTATGAGATGAACCAATCCAGAAAATGTATCCCTCAGAACTGCAACTTATTGGATTTTAAAAAAAGATAAAAAAACAAAAAACAAATGTACAGTCAGTGTAACCAGTAGTGTAAATTAGGAAGATACAAATGCCAAAAACTGTGTAATTAAGTAGATTTTCCATGGAATTTTACTTTACTAAGTAATTTTAAATAAGACATTTTTCTTTGTATACATTTGTAGTGCTGTATCTGTACGTATACTGCACTATATTCCTAGTCACAGCTTTAAATCTGTATTTTTTATATTCTACTGTGATTGACCAAGTAGAATAATCTATCCAGTGATTCCCATCTAATCAAATTGCGCAGAGAAAAACCACATTAGTCAGGCCAACCTCAGGACACAGACAGCTTATAAATACAGCAAACATGTAGAGTCTGGAAGCATTAAAAGTGTCCAAGAAGATGAGAAATCCTTACACGCAACAACCGAGAGACATGATGTCTCTGACGACTAGATGAATGATGCCTATTTGATGAATGAAATCAAAAAATGGACGTAAACAATTGCTAAATGCACTACAGAATGTTACGTTTTTAAAAACATGAACAAATTGTATTCTCTCAGCACAAGTTTGGTTTGTGGCATCAACTGCTGGGCATTCATAGCTTGTTACTTAGGGTTCAAAGTGCATAATCTAAGCCAGAGATGCCCAAAGTTGCCCCACGGTATCCTTTGATTTGGCCCTCCATCCCAACTGAGAAGAGAGTGAATGATGGAGAATTTTGGTAGGGTTGCTTTAACAGGGATTGCCATTAGGTTAATAGAACTTTTTTCTTTTTTTTTTTTTTTTTTTAACTGTTGAGCTACAAAAAAAAGTAAACTGAAATTAAATGTTTCAATTAAATGTTGTGAATGAATCACGTTTTTTTTAATGAAATAGTTATTTTATGGATAGCACACATTGCAGAAGACATCAGCAGGCAAATCAAGGCAAAGTGTATGTTTTAGTGTTATAAATGGGATTGTTCTAGTTTTTTTTTTTTTTTTGTAAAACATTTATTCATAATAAAATGTACAAAAAATGTATAATTATTAATACAATTAAATTGTTTTAATTTTAACTTTTGGTATATTTACCTCCGGCCCACCACCCTTGATCAAGTTTAGTTTTTGGCCCTTTATAAGAAACAGTTTGGCCACCTCTGATCTAAGTCATAACATATTCATTTATAGTCCATGAATGACACATAATTTAATATTTTAAAAACACCATCAAAAGAAAGTGGCACTGATGTAAGCCACAATTTCTGTTTAGTGGAATAATTTACACATACTCATTACTCACATACTTATTACTCATACTCATTACTCATGCTTCGACTAGTATACCGATACTTTTACTCGCACTACATATTTTTCGGCTAGTAATGGTACTTTTATTTGTGTATTTTTAGCACTATTTTCTCCACTGAGTGTAACCAGCAACAAGGCATTCATGAATAAAACATAGTATGTTTTTTTTCTTCAGTAATATGCATCTTGTACCCTCTGTGACATGTATATTTTCACTGAGGCCAAGCAGTTATTAGATAAACATGATTATGTATGCCACAATAGCTGAGACAAGTACAGATACATTTACACAGAAACAAAATGTCAAAAATTGTGACATACTGCTCTTTCCACCCAGTCATTACGAGAACTAATGTCGTTTGAGACTAGTGATTCAGGGGACTGATGTAGTATGAATATGCTAATGGCCCATTGTTTACAGTTCCTCTTGATTAAAGTTGTAAATTAAAGGGAGAGCGCGGGGTTACTGCACCGCCTGATCACTTTTTCATAATGAAAGCTTCAAAATGGAGTTTATGAAAATAAATAAGGCTCTAATGCAGAGTTTGACTGGATGGATATTTTCTGGTGTTCAGTTCAGTTGATTTCTAATTAGTCAGTCGTGTGTCATGGTTATGTTGTGATGTTCCTTTACACAAAATTAATGTTTGGGTTAAGTTAGGTGCACAAAACATCAATGCAAAGTGCTAGAGGATAATTTATATTAAATAGATTAGGGCTTCTAAAGATACAGATTCTGGAGAGGATTCAATCCGGACCAACCTCCATTTCATACTTCAAGAGCACTAATACTGTGTAACGGATTAAAACTGTGGATCAACTACTTTGAAAAACACATGTTGAACTTGTGATGTTGTAATGTTTTTTTTTTTTTGGAAATGGTCCAAAATTAAATGAAAACCCTTTTTTATCACAGTGAGTGGGTGAGAATGTACCAGTAAATGAAAGTTGACAAAGAAAATGTGAGTATTTGAGATGATTAGATTGAGAAGTATTCTTTTTTATTTTGCTCCAATCCAGCACAAAACGGTTGAGAATGGAGTTGAGAAGTAAAAATGTCAACTACTATAAAACATAACTCAAGTCTTAGGATGGAATTCAAGAAGTGCCATTTCTCAGATTAGACTGATCAATATTTTACTTACACTCTGCTGAAAAAAAAAATTATTTATTCGATTTACATTTTTAAAGGTTGCAAACAGTTCTGAATTTGAACAAACAAATTTGGTTGAAAATTACTAAATTTGATTTGTTTAAATTCAGCTCACATAATTCTTTTGCAACCAATTACCTTTTTTTTTTTTAAGAAAATTTTTGAACAATTTTTTTCAGAGTACCTGTTTGTTTTTTTGTTGTTGTTTTTTTCTGTTTTTGTTTTTCTTTCCTGAAAATTGCTGACTTAGATTAGCTAGTTGCACAAGGTGTGTGTGTGTGTGTGTGTGTGTGTGTGTGTGTGTGTGTGTGTGTGTGTGTGTGTGTGTGTGTGTGTGTGTGTGTGTGTGTGTGTGTGTGTGTGTGTGTGTGTGTGTGTGTGTGTGTGTGTGTGTGTTTGTTTGAGACGTGAAAATATGGTCTAGATAATCAGTCCATGATGAGTTACCAGCTGTGTGTGTGTAATCAGGGAGAGAACTGGAACTGGTGTGTGTGAGGTGCATGATGGTATTTGTAGTCCAGTTCCAGGACAGATTTGTAGTTCTCCAATGATCTGCAACTGCTTGATTGCTGGATTATTGTGACATTTGCACTTGTTATTAAAGCATTTTAAATGAAAAAGGCATCATGTTTTTTTAAATGGTTGATTAATGTTTGTGCATGTTTATTAAATTCACGTTTGTTATAACCAATTGATATAGATTGTCAGGAAGATACAAAAAAATTGGCAATATTGTATATGGTATGCATGGAACAAAGGAACATAGATAAACAAGTTGAAAACAAAGGCTGTGTTTCTCTGCCAAGCGATCTGAAAATGTGTTTGATCTGAGGAGTGCTGAGGATGGGACATTAGTAGCCAGAAATGTCAAGCAAAAGAGAGGTGCCCTTGTGTCATTTGACTGGCGATCAATCCATGTAGCCATAAAAGCAAAAAATATATTGTCAACAGAAGCTGTCTACAAAGTAACCTTTAGAGATAAGCCTGACTTCGGTAAGGACAAAGTATAAAGAGGACAGAAAATGCATGCACGCTTTGCACTAAGATAATAGTGCATTAATGGAGGAATTAAAGATGCTGTTTGCACGTTTTTGACTTTTCTAAAACATAAAAATATTGTAATATGTTTGCAGATACTTAACAACCATGTTAAGCGGACATTCTTGTTTATCTGAAAAAAATGCTAAAGTCAGATAAACACATTTGAAAATGTGAGTTACATGCCTAAACGGCTGTCTTTGTTTTGGTTCTTTTAAACTGCCCGCTGACACTTTAGCCAATTATATTTCAGCACCCCGGGTTACATTGATGGAAGACTGCATATTTCATTTATTCATTCATGAAGGCTCTATGCATCCATGACCAAAATGCAACCTTTGGTGAACAATAGCAGCCTCTAAAATGTGAAATGGATTTGAAGTTCCACATGAGGTGGTTTTTAATTAGAAAATTATATAAATATTATGAATGTAGACATTAGGTGAGCAGGTTACATTGTAACCCCCTGTCCTAACAACACGGTAAGTAAAAACCCTAGTAGCAAAGAATTCTGGCCCAGATTTGGCAAAAAGCTGGGACATTCCAGGCATTCATCCGGCACTGGCATACAGCATGTGGGCCAACCATGGCCTGGGTTTGGTAGAGGTGGCACCGTCTATAATGCGGCACACAAGATTTGGGCCAGATGTAAAACGTAGTAGTGGGCCCAGATTTTTAAAATTGATTGTGGGCCACGTGAGTTTGGCCAGTCTTCTACCAATCAGGTCACTGAGAAAAAACAAGGCCCATAGTGTGCCTAAAGCGCAACGCTTCATAGGTTTATTAATTTCATTGCAATCGTGACACACCAACCTTACTGGCCCAGTTCAGGCCCAGTTATGAGTTATTAACTTGGCTGAGACTTGGCCCAGATATGGTCTGTGTTTGGCCCTTGTTTGGAAGCCAGATTTGGTCCAGTCATGTACCATAATTCACTGCGGCATGTGGCCCAAGCAAAACATGATTGTGTGGGCCAGAGCTGGGCCAGAGAAATTTTGCCATATGGGAAGGTTTGCAGTATAAACAATTTGTCTCTTTGCACCAGATGAAAAATGACAGAAATTGAAATACAGCCATTCAGAAGCACATAATAGTGCACTTACTGCACTCCAACAAAAGGGAAAAGTTATTAAACTTCTTTATTAACATTATTATATTTACATGTAAGATGCTGAATGATTGATACATGTTGGCTTGCATTGAGTTTCTCTGTTCAATTTTAAGATCTGAGGTAAACTATCTGCTGCTGCTTTCAGTAGTACGGCAATAAAAGTCACGTAAAATGGCATTCAAACTCACATTATTGGCTATTACTACTAAATAAAGCACATGAGGTGTACCCGAGTTGATCATTCATCTTGTTGTTCACCTCTGAGGAATAGAAGCATTTTCTAAAAAAGAAATTTCAAGTTTTAATTAGGACAAAAAAAATCCTTTTAGTATGGAAATATTTATGTTATAATATCGCGTGTCGTTGCTTTTATTTAGGAAACCAGCCTTCGAATCAAATCCGCCCTAAATCAGCCTTTAAGCTCGATAGACAGATGGACTCCTGTTGGTTTTGTCAATCTGGCAACTTGCGTTTGCGTGGACTCGTCAGAGTGGGAGTCGAGTAAAAATGTGTTCTGATAAAGGAGTGCAATACTGAGTTCAACCACTGGGTGTCAAACTTACATACTCCCCTTTAAAGTCTGTGTGAACCGGATGTTGCTGAGACTTTTATTTCAGTATACTGATGTACTTTCAACTGAAATGAAATATTGGGTAGGGGTGGGGCTTTCTTTTTGTACATAATTCCCTCATTGCAAAGTAATGGTAAGAATATTTAATGCTGAAGCTGCCAAACTATGTAATGACCTTGTTTAAATTAGCGTTTATTTTGTTTTGTTTTTAGGCTAGTGATATTTAAACTAATGTTCCCTTAAAAGTGATCTTTGATAATCAAAATTACACATTTGCACTTTTTACAGTAAAAATAATTTCATGTTTTTATGTTAAACAATGAATATGCAAATCTCCCTCTCCACCCAATCGCACCAGCTCAGACTACCTGCTCCACTTTCACTTGTGTTTAGTAAATGCTACACATTGGCAAATAATGTTAGATTAATTGAGCCATGAGCCTGAACCAGGTTCTGATTCTGAAAAGAAAGAGTAAATTGTACAGGGTGATTGTATCAGAATGGTTATTAAATTAATGTATTGCTGTCTACAACGTCTGACACATAATGGTAATTGATATCATTAGCCATTGGCTTGACTACATTATCAAACAGCTAATAATGTGTTGCTAATGGAACACAAACAGTGTTCCCATTTGCCACCTCAGGCTGCTTCCGTCTAAAAGTCAACATTATTAGGCATCTAGAAATTCAGTGGAGGCTATGAATCCAGCATGTTGATTGAACTGGTTATATGTTCACAGTTGGAGACAGGAGCAGAGTTTTAGACCTTCTACGATCTTTAGTAAAGTTTTAAAGAAGAAAATGTTCAGCAGTGGGGTTGACTGATGAATTTAAATTTTAAATATGGTTTAAATAAAAGCCAGCCATACATTTTAGTATTGTCATATAACTTTAGTTAATAGTAGCAACTTATGATGTGAAACTTTAAACATGTAAACAAAGTTTAGGTTTTTAAAAATCCCTTGATGTTTCCATGAAGTTAAATAAAGTTATTTTTGTTCTTAGAATGTTTAAAATGATCAGTTTTTAGACAATGTATTAATATTTTTTTATGTTTATAACAACATTGTTCAAAAATTTTCTTTTTTTTTTTGTCTCATGTTTTTTTTATGTTCTCAGATCGTTCTGTAAAACATTATTATAACTTTCCAACCACATTATATAATATTTCATCTGTTGAACAAAAAAAAAAAACTAGGACAAAATATTTTATACATACTGTATAAGACATGGACCTAGTATCCGTGACGTCACTCATGGGTTTCTGAAGAGCGCAAATGAAGCTATAAGTAGGTGTGCTAAGCGTTATTTTTATGATGTTTTGGGGACATTTTGAGGACAACATGAATTACTTATAAATACTTCAAATATAGTCTGTCAGCAAATGCAAAACTATTTAAGAAATCCAGACATCACACTGTATGACCACGCTTCAGATGACTGTTCTAGAGCCTACAGCTATCAATCTGTCAGATTCAGGAGTGCATTCATAAAATAATAAATGATAAATGATCTTAAATAAGGCAAATACTGTTTATAGATCTGGTACATATTAAGTATATAATTTCACTCACCTGGGAAATGGAGGCCACTTGAATGGTTTGTGAGTTCCCCAATTTCTGTTTAACGGAGAGAAGATTTCGACACTTTTCTAAACATAATAGTTTTTATAACTCATTTCTAATAACTGATTTATTTTATCTTTGCCATGATGACAGTAAATAATATTTTACAAGAGATTTTTCAAGACGCTTCTATCCAGCTTAAAGTGGCATTCAAAGGCTTAACTAGGTAAATTATTTTAAACAAAACAAATTTGGTTAAACTAAACAAAAAAAATAAGACTTTTTCCAGAAGAAAAATATTATCAGACATACTGTGCTCTGTTAAGTCCTTGCTCTGTTAAACATCATTTGGTAAATATTTTAAAAAGAAAAAAAGATTCAAAGGGGGCTAATAATTCTGACTTCAACAGTATATGCCGAGTTCAGCGACTAATTAGATGGGGTGATGTGAGGAATCACGTGAGGCTACCAGAAATACCTAGCTGTCACTCAAGTGGCCACACCCTTAATTATGCAGAATTAGTATAACTTAATAAAAAACAAATGAGTTATAAAAAATGTACCCCCAAACAATTGTCTCTGTCTCGAAGGGTAATATTAGCTATATACACCAAAATAGTTTGTTGTACCAGGCTGTAAACACCTTTTTTTCTACTGTAAATTTAGGTATTTTAACATTGGGTCAATAGAGATTTGCTCCATTATGGAGCCTGCCCTAGTGGATTTTTGATGAATTGCAGTTTTTAGTTACTTCCATATTAGCTGCACGAGGGAGAGTGGGATGTTGCCTCTTGATGTTACAGCATTCTTCTTTATTACACAGAAGAAAGAAACTCAAATAGGATGGAACAAATGGAGGATGACTACATGATGAAACAATTTTGATTTTTGGGTGAACTGTCCCTTTAACATCCATAGAACCTTTCTATTTCAGAGAAGATTTTTAGATCTTTAAAGCGTTCATCACACTAAGAAATTATTTGTTCTGTTTAGAACTGTTTTTGAGAAACCAAATATTGTTCATCTATGACACCTCTGTGAAAACCCTCTTTTGGCGGATTTTGTTTTTAAGTGTGAACACACGCATTTATCAGACTTTAGTTTTTCAGTCGTGCTGTTTGGTGTTGATTTAACATGACACCGTTTTTGCATCTTGTGGAGTTTTAATATCATTTACTTTTAAAACAAGCCTGGAAAAAAGTTGCATGTCACAATTAAGTATGGTAGGATTGCTTGGGTTTCCTGAGTTTGTCTTCCAAGATGCAGTTTGCTTCCTTCTCTTCACCTTGATGGATTCCTGCAGTGCTTCAGAGACCTGTAAGGAGGGCTGTTATTTTTTCTTCTTCTTTAAACTGCTGCTGAACCAGCATAAGAACTGATTTAAGTGTTTAAAAGACAGATGGTAATCTCTCTAGCTTTCTCTCTCTCTCCCTCTCAGTCTCTGTCCAGGCTCAGGCCAGTCTCTTCTTCCCGCTGCTTAAGATAAGTTGTACGCTAGTGATTTGTCTCTGTCTGTGGCACCTGCCTCATTATTCCTGCTGGATGTTACGGGACAGCTTAACCTATGCTGCTTGTCGACGAGAGCATTTGTCAACATTTAATAGCATCGTTCGCTGACACGCCTGCAATCTGTTTAGCCAAAAGCGGGGGAACGGCAATAGACGATGAGCCTGAACAAATGTCACGTACATCTTAATATCTGTAGGATAGCTTCATCAGTCATAGTCAGCGATTTATATATGAACAAACAACCAAGATAACCTCAGCGCAAAAAATGTTAACTGGTAGCTGAACTATTTTGGAAAAACTCTCTTAATAATGGAAGCTTGCTTTCATCTCAGATATAAATTAAAAATATATATTTTGTTCGTCAAACTGCAATCACAATCATTGTATCTTAAAATTGCTACCTAACAAATAAGACTTTGTATGCAAACAATGGCACTTTTTTAAATTCTGACTTTATTTAATATAATTCTTACTTCATGTAAGTTTATATATCATAACTGTTACTACATACTAAACCGTTTTTATATCATTTTGTTTTTAGATTCCACTGTTGTATTGTAGATATATACCTCACTTAGTGACCGTATATGATATTTTTCTTAAATGCAAGCCGGTATCTTTCAGCTTTTACAACGATACTGTATATTTTACTTTACTATAAAGATCCGTTCAAATTTACTATAATGTATACATTATAAATAAGTCAAATTAACCATGCAGTTTTTTGTAGTAGTGTTGTTACTCTCGTTTCGATAAACTGTTCATAGTGTTCCCTTATATTATATTATATTATATTAAATTATATTATATTATATTATATTATATTATATTATATTATATATTCTTTTATTTTCAGCTTATTCCCTTTATTAATTAGAGGTCGCCAAATGAACTGCCAACTTATTCAGCATGTTTTACGCAGCGGATGCCCTTTCAGTCGCAACCCAACACTGGAAAACACCCTCACAATCTTGCACACACTTGCACAGGCCAATTTAGCTTACTGTATTCAATTCACCTGTACGGCATGTCTTTGGACTAGAGGAAACCAGAGCACCCAGAGAAAACCCTCACGAACACAGGGAAAACTCCACAAATATTATATTATATTATATTATATTATATTATATTATATTATATTATATTATATTATATTATATTATATTATATTATATTATATTATATTATATTTATTAAATAGTATGGTAAAAAAATTCAGTTTACCAACTTTATTCATCAGAATAGCTATTAAAACGGAACAATTGTGACTTTTTATAAAGTTCAACTTTTCAAAGTTGTGACTTTATAGCTCACAATTTCATAACGCAAAAGCTGCAAATCAACCTATTTTTAATTGTTGTTTGATTTTTAAATCTCAATTTAAACTCTAAATCTCATAAGTTGTCTGTACTTTATTTCACAATTGTGACTTTGTCATAAATGTAAATCTCACAAATGCAGCTGCTAAACGGATAGTTCACCCAAAGATAAAAAAGTCACTCTTTATTTTATATTTCTATGTTGAACACAATGGAAGATATTTTAAAGAAAGCTGAAAGCCTGTAACCAGTTGGCTTTCATTGTAGAAAAAACAAATACTGTGGAAAACGATGTTTACAGGTTTCTGGCTTTCTTCACAATATCTTCTTTTGTGCCTTTTTTTTCAGAAGAAGAAAGAAACTCATAAAGGTTTAAAACAAATAACAGGTAATTGAATGTTGACAGAATTTTCATTTTTGGATGCTCTATTCCTTTAAACTCTCACAATGTCTATGTTTACATGGATGTCAGTAATCGAAATATTTGCCTTAATCTAAATAAGACAATAATATGATAAAGGTGTTTAGTTTATCAGATCATGCTTTTTGAATGTTCCTTTCATGATCCTGATTAACATCATTGTGTCACCCCGCTAACCACATTTCCTTCAGAGTTTCATGTAATTTCGGTTCTTTCATTTTTGATTTGTCGACTTTAAATGCAGTTTGGCACTTTCACTTGCATTCTGGAACATTTCATGCATGCCCTCTGTGACAAACGAGATTTTGGACACTGACTCAGTAGTGTCAAACAGTTTTGTGTGTGAATAGACCAGAGGTGGGCAAACTACGGCATGCGGGCCATATGCAGCCAGCTGAACACCTTCATCCGGCCTACGAGGGTTTTTTAAAATGCTGCTTCTGAGTATTGGTTTGGTTTCAGAATTAGTAAATTAATGATGCAAGTGAACGCCATTTTATGGCAGTATTGCAAGTGTTACAGTTAGCGCAACCAGTAGAATTAAAACACACTCTCGGATATTAAAATGCACTTGACTGTTAATGACTAAAAATAAGTCAGGCAAATAAAAAATTGTCTCTAAATGTCATGTGTTTAAGGAAGAATGGACAACAAAACCTTCTTCACCAATATGGGACAGAAAGCGGTATGTCTAATATGCCAAGAAAGTATTGCTGTTTTTAAAGACTACAACCTAAGTCTGCATTTTTCAAGCAAACATTCAAATTATTTGGGTCTACATACAGTATGTGTGTAAACAAACCTACTCAGTAATGAGCTACAACGAATCCCATTGCAGATCAAATTTAACAAACAGCTACTTGTCAGCTAGTCTGACGATTTCAACATCAAAGATCACTCCAGACCTTGACACCCTAGCGAAGAGAGGGGACCAGGCTTATTGTTCACATTAACACACTCATAATAACATGATTTGGAATAACAAAAACTAAAAAAACCTGGTTTCATCAAGTTTGATGATGATTGATCTGTATATTCTAAACGCAGTGCAAATTAGATTATCGTAAATTTGACTGAATAGTAAACTTTAAGTATTATTTTTATTGTGTTAATATGAGATTTTTTCTATTAGACAATATCCTTTATTCTCCATTGTAAAAATATTACTTTATTATATAATTTTATTATTTTAAGATGATTGTTAAGTAAATATAAATAGCAGTCCAAATTAATTTGAATTGTAAATTTGACTTAATAATAACTATTTTAAAAAAAAATCTGCTTTGTGTTACTGACATTTTTATGTCCGATATTACATGTTCCATGCATACTGCCACAAAATAAAAGTTATTTTTGGAAGGATTTGACATGTGGCCCTTCACATGGTTTGCAAAACTTGATGTGGCCCTCAGATCTAAAAAGTTTGCTCACCACTGGTATAGACTATATCCTTTATAAAATTCTACATGACGGTAATAGTTTGAATGCGGTGTTTACATGTCAGTACTCCACTTCAATAATGCGACTAAAATTGGCCTACTCCATTTCTTTTTTCAGTTTTTGTTTAGTTTCATTATGACTTTAGATGAATTAAGGTGATCAAAAATTGTTGTTTACATGGGAGACTTTTAATTTAGAGTATTGTCTTAATTGAATAAAATTTGATTATTGGTGTCCATGTAAACATACTCAATGTGACTACAAATTTATCTCTTACAAATATAACCATTTGTCAAAGTTATGCGTATCAGTATCACAACTCACGCTTGCTAATTAACACTAATTAAAACTTATCCTGCATTAAACTTTTACCAATTTTGTTGTTGACCAATGAGGTGGAAACAGACTTGTATTATTAACCAAAGTCTGGTATGGTGTGCTTTGAATAAATGAGCTCTCTTATAGCTGTGACCCTGTTGAATTCAAGCAACTTAGTAAATGTTTGCCCCAGTTGTTGCTTACCCCGCATTTTTCACTGTCCTATATCTCGTGGGCAATTAGGCAGATAAAAATCTCATAGTCTTACTTAGACAGAAACTTGAGAAGTGAATGAATGTCCTTGCAGGCTAGGATTGAAAAGGGGTCAGCCAGGCAAACCATGCCTACAGCATTCACAACATAGACAACTAGGCTAATCTGACTGCGCAAGCTTCAGGCAAGTGTTAATATTTATGACATATTTACTGATATTTTTTTTGCATGGAGAGAAGTTACTCTGAAGATCGTTTGTGTCCCCTTAAATCCCCTTCAAAGCAGACTTGGTTAAAGGCTATTATCTATTACTGTCATTAAGACTAATTACCTGCCACAAGGGCAAGTAAACACAGGATAAGTGAGATTAGACCTTGTTTGCACATCTGATGAGTCCTGACCATTCTCTTATTTCCAGACAACTGGACATAAAGTCAATGTTGATGTGATGGAATTGTGCATGTGGTCAAAACAGCATGATTGCTTCATCACAACTTTGATCACAAAGGGTTGTCCTGTGCATATGTCCTTAGTGGAAAGGAAAATCTGTAAAATGACGATCAATAAAAGCCATTACGTGGAGGCCCATGTGACAAATCCGTGGCGTGAGGCGGCATTAAATTGATTTCTTCACAACCAAGATGAATGGCAGAGATACAGGATTGAAATGTTTTACAATCCGTGTCAACATTTGAAACATTTGTATGTAGGAAATCGCAAGCGAGAAAGCTAAACAAAGACCACGTCCATCAGAGGGACTTTAAAACAAAATAAAACAGACGCCAGCTGAATCGTGACCGCACAATTTTTCTCTGCCTTTGTTTACGTGAGTGTTGCTGTTACTTGCATTTATCCATATTTCAGATTGTATTTTGTATCCTTAGAATGTTTTCATCTAAAATTGGTTGGGCCAATTTAGACCATTTACAGAGAAATTGCAACAGTGGCTGGAATAATTCGTGTTTTTGAATGCCACAGCATTTTCATTTGCCGGTGTTTAGAATAAGAAAGAATGCATTACTGTGAGTCATTCTTGAAGGCATTCGTGTTAATGGAGGAGAGTGTTGATGAGGCAGAACCTGCTCTATCAATCTGCACTATACTCTCATTTTCATAATCCATCATCGGAAAAAGGAAAGTTAAAGAAAGCAACCTTGCTGTTTGGAGATATGCAGGCATCTAGTGGTGTGGATGATACATTACACAAAACGGTAGCACTTTATAATAATACACACTACACTCTCAGAAATAAAGGGACAGGAGTTGTCAATGGGGCAGTACCTTTTCAAATGATACATATTTGTACCTGAAGGGTCCATAATGGTACTTCAAAGGTTTTTAGGTATATTTAGGTACTATTATGCACCTTTTAGGTACCATTGTGGACTCTCTGGGTACAAATATTTACCGTTTGAAAAGGTACTAGCCCAGTGACAACTCCTGTACCTTTATTTCTGAGAGTGTATGAATCATTCATTAAGCATTAGCAAATAGTTAATTTGTTATCTGTTAAGCATTAACTCTATATTAATAGATGTAAGCAGTTTTTAACTGCAGATACAAATGCTCTATTCTCGACTTATATTCACATGTATAATGTGCTTAATGATTGAATTTTCATACGCTGTAAATATTATTTTATTTTTATTATTTATTTTATTTATTTTTATAATTTTTTTTAATTTATATTATTTTTAGTCAATCATACTAGTGTGCCAATTACTTTTGTGTTACAGTCAGATACACCAATTCAAATAGTGTGTTGTATTAACATGGCTCAAAACCATGGAATAAAATCGCTCATAAATATTTTGTGCGTAAATAAAATTAACTTACATTATGTTCAATATCCTTGGCCCATTCTTAATTTTGATTTCGTAAAATGTACAACACAGTGAATATGGACCTCATTAAGTCTCAACCTATATTACAGCTCATGACGAACATTTCTCATAGAGGAAGTAACAAAATCTTTCCTGAGACGTTGTGTGGAAGCTCAAGTGCCCAGCAATTATTAATGCCTGTGACCGCGGTGACGTAATTTTGACAGTGGAGTATCACTGTTTGATTTGAACTCGTAATCAGGTTGTTGTGTCCATGGTCAAACTATTTTGTGTTTGTAAAGTTCACCCATCGTAAATTTATCTGTCATATACAAACAGACAAAGAAAATGTCATATCTGTGTCTGTTCTAAACGCAGGTTTTGGATTTGTACCCTCGTAAAATTACGAGTATGTTCCATTTTCCTGTACGATTTTATAATTACAGATGCATGAATTTTATTTACGCACGAAATATTTATGACAGCGATTTTATTCCATACTAAACAGGACAGAATAAACTTCGAAATCATGATTTTATGAAAGTAAAAATATTTATATCATAAGTCGACCTCAGAGAACAGTACAAATGTAAAAAATTCAATAAAATCATAACCCCTTTAAGCAAAGTAAAACAGCTTTTATTAGGCTACAGATGTGACTAGAGCTTTCATCTCATGCGAGTCTCTTAAAAAATGTTTAAAGCACAGTTTATTTATTGATGTCTAGAACTTACTCACGGCTAACATTTAATATTTGATCTTAGTTTGTTTAATCTCTACCTGTGGCGCTTCAGATCAGGAGTTTGCAAAGAGGCTCATTTCAAACACCTGCTTTGGTTGGATCTGTCTTTTCACTTTTTACCTCCATCTCTCTCTCTCTCTTCCTACAGCCATCTGCCAGAGAGAAAAAGAGGGCCCCATTTCCCTGGCAGTGCCTGTCAGGAGCCTCAAGGCCTTGCACCAGTCTCTGCTAGCGCATCTTTCTTGGCAAGCCTTCCCCCTTTCCATATGTCTGATTTGCAGGGCTGAGAAACTGCCACGGGAGGAAAGGTAAGAAAGAGCACGTCGGGGGGTGAGGAGAGACAAGCTGTTCCTCCGGTTTGCTTCAGATCACGAATAGATGGGGAGAAGTTGGGTCACGGTGCAAAAGTCTTTACTGGTGGGAATATGCTCAGATGTTCTCAGCAAGGACACTGTGGGATGACATCACTTAATTACTGAGATAAATATGAATAATTAAATGATAATTAGTGTTTATAGACAACTAAGTGAGATGTTTGTGGTTGTGTAACATGCTACTGGAATCAAAAGGTCAAGCTTTGGATCTTTATTAAGATTATCAGCTATTTAAATATGAGCCAAAGATGAAAATACCTTTTAAAGCAATTGCAAAAGTGATAATAGTACAGCTATAAGTATTGATCACCATTTTTCTCAGTAAAACATATTTCTAAATGTGCTGTTGACTTGAAATTTTCACCAGATATTGATAACAACCAAAACAATCCATTTAAGCAAAGAAAACAATATTAATTAGTTTATGAATTAGACGTGTAATAAAATGGAAAAAGCATTGAACACATGAAGAAAGGGAGGTGTAGAAAAGCAGTGAAAGCCCAGACAGACCAATTGAAAATGCAAAATTAAGATCAGATTTAATAGACAAGACCTACAGAACCATCAAGATTTTTACACTCTGTTGAAGGCTGCCATCTCACAAAAAAAGTATTTATATAAAGTATTAAATACGTTTCAGTAGTTCAGTACTTTCTCCTTGTGTCATTACGCTGTTGTTACACAGAACAATTTTTTTTTTTTTCAGATTTTTTTGTTTTGTTTTATTTATATGTTTCTATTGTTTGGGTTCAATTCCATATAAAAAAAGCTCCTTAAACTATTTTTCCCAGAAAAAAATATGACGTGTTCAATAGTTTTTCCCCCACTGTATATTTATTCAGCAGTCTACTGAGAACTCTAATCCTGTCTAAATGTGAAAGTCTGAGATTGTCGAAACTGAATTTTCTTTAAATACTTTTTCTTGTTTGTTTTGGTTAACATGAAGTGCCATACAATCTCTTGCTAGTGTGTCAGTATTCAAGTTTCTTTGTATACATAATGTATGTACAGTACACTGCAAAAAAAAAAAAAAGTTTAGTTTTTATTTTATTTTATTTTACTTTTTTTCTGCAGTTAAAAATGGCTGTTAAATTACAGAAACTTACTATAAAATAACAGATGTTAAATCATAGAAATTTCCTTAAATTTTAATTTCCTGTAAGTTTCTTAGATTTAACATTTGTTATTTTACAGAACATTTCTGTATTTAATGTTTGTTATGTTACAGTAAACTTCTGTAATTTAATAGCCGTTATTTTATGCTTTTTTTTTCGGCACCCCAGCCACCAAAAAAATAAAACATAAAATAATGGATTTTTTTTTACGGTGTAGATCTGTTAGGTACCCTGCAAAGAAATGGAAAAGAAATGAAATTAACAATAAGATCCAAATCATTAAAACTGTAAAGGCTATAGAAATATCAGCGTCAACTAAGACACCTTCATTTCTGCAATTGATTAAGTGTAAATTATATAATTTAAAACATTTTTATTTCAATTGGTTTATTCTAAGAAAATTATGATATTTATAAGTCATACAAAAAAATCATGTTAAATTGAAAGACACTGAATAAGTTAGAATGTGGGGCGAAGCAGTGGCACAGTAGGTAGTGCTGTCGCCTCACAGCAAGAAGGTCGCTGGTTCGAACCTCGGCTCAGTTGGCGTTTCTGTGTGGAGTTTGCATGTTCTCCCTGCGTCCGCGTCGGTTTCCTCCGAGTGCCTAGGTTTCCCCCATAGTCCAAAGACAAGCTGTACAGGTGAATTAGGTAGGCTAAATTGTCCGTAGTGTATGTATGTTTATGTGTGTAAGTGTATGTGTAGATGTTTCCCAGAGATGGGTTGCGGTTGGAAGGGCATCTGCTGCGTAAAAACATGCTGGATAAGTTGGCGGTTCATTCAGCTGTGGCGACCCCGGATTAATAAAAGGACTAAGCCGACAAGAAAATGAATGAATGAATAAATGAATGAATGAATGAAGTTAGAAAGTTTCTAATATGCTTAATATAGTTTACAACATCTGTACATGTTGTGTTGCAAAAAAAACACATTTTGTTATGCTATAAACACAGACACTCTTACTTCAGTAAAATACAAAGAGATCTTAGTCCTTTCAGAATCCATACATGAAATTGGAACTGCCGACACAAATTGTTAGCCGCTAGCTCTCTGCAACTCTAACACTGTTGCCCACTGAAGCTAAGCAGGGCTGCGCCCGATTGGTACCTGGATGGGAGCCCATATGGGAAAGCATGGTAGCTGCTGGATGTGGTGTTCGTGAGACGAGCAGTATATTGATGCCCCAGTATATTGACAGGGACTCTATGCTGCTTAGTGAGTGTAGTATTTTGGACTAGACTTTAAACTGAGGTTCTTTCCGTTTAACAACGTTAAAACTTTATATCTGGATGAGGAGATTTCCCCCAAAAAATGTGCAAAGTGCTTTGAGTGTCCAGAAAAGCGCTATATAAATGTAAGGAATTCTTATTATTATAACTCAAATGTCAACTTGTAAACTAGACCTGTTTAAATACAACTGAAGAAAAATTTTTACTATCTACTCACAGTTTGCAGTACAGGTTACTGTATCATTTCAAGTTTCCATGCTTTCTATTTTCTTTCTAATCTGCCGTAAAATACTCAAAAAATATTGCAGGATCAGTCAAGTGTTTATGCAAATATGTGCTACTGTGATGTCAAAAGCTACTTTGTATCTAGACAAACCACATTTGCAGCTTGATCAACACATGTTTTATTTTTTCATTTGTATTGTTTTATAATGTGGACATTTTAAACTTAGGATATTTAAATATTACAAAGACATTTATATCTCAAAAGATTAAGCCAAATTTAATTTTTCATGTCATGACCCCTTTAATTTAATATTTATACCAAGGAATTATCAGGTATACTGGTACCAATTTGGGGACATGTAACCTTACATTGTCAAACATAACAAATGTTTTTCTTTACGTTCTGTAACTTTCATGGTGCCAGATACACACACGACTCATTGAAAACTCTCTTGAATTCCTCAGTGTTATCATCAGTAAGTCTGAACTCCTTATCGCCCTCTGCCAGTCTTCAGTAAATATTTACAGTCAGGCTCGCTGGACTTGAGGAATACCAACACAAATCCGAGTCCCTTTAAACAGCATCGGAGGAGTGTGAAGCAAGCCGTCAAGTCTACTTTAACACGACGCTGATTAATACTACAAATATTCCCTCTAGCAGATTCTGCAGCCCCTTGTAATGAGTTTATTTAGGCTTGAGTGAACTGAAAGCCAATCACAGCAGCATGCAGAGCTTTCAGATTGGTTGTCTGCATTCAGCGCTTTCATCTAGAACAAATGAATAAAATTGGCTTTTAGTGTGGAAAAGCGTAGTGGAAAATGTACCCTGCTAATTGCAATTTAGAGGGCTCTTGAGAGATATAAATCGTAAAAGTTGAAGATAGAGAGTCTTTTTTTTTTTTTTACTCTAACGCCACATGAACATTCAGGACACAAACAACATAAGCTAAATTTTCAGCTTACAACAAAATCACATGTTTTTATTTATATTAGAAGCAACACTTGTATTAGAAATACTGTAGGCAAAATCAATAGAAAGCTTAAGTTTCTCTAATAGACAGCATGAATAGCAGGAAGCCTTTTAACCTGACAAAATAATAACCATCCCAGTTAAACTAGTTTTAAAAAGGTTTAATAATTGTTTAATAAGCTAAGGAATGAAAATAAACAGCTTTGCTGGAACAAGTACATATTGCACAAACTAACTGAATACACATCATTTTAAACATGTTTAAAGTGAGAGTGAAGCCCTTAGTCAAGATTACTTTATTTTGTACATTGGTTTCCACTTGAAATAAAATGAAACTGTATTAAACAAATTCTACTAATGCAACCATTTAGAAGTAAAGGGCATGTTTTACTTTAGCTTTTAGAGCAAGGGTGCTGCCATCTTAAAATATCCTTATGTTTCAGGTCACAGGGTTGGTTCCGTTCCCTGACCGGAACAGATACAGTGGAAGTAAAGAACTGAACACAGAGATAGGACAGCCGAAATGAACCTAACGCGTGAAGTTGTGGGCTAGGATCGCAGAGCTGGTGCAAATACAAGCATCAAATTTGTGACTAATATATATATATATATACAGTTGAAGTCACAATTATTAGCCACTCTTTTTTTTTTACTTTTAAAATATTTCCCTAATGATGTTTAACAGAGCAAGGAAATGTTCCTTATTTGTTTTATTTAGGCTAGAATAAAAGCAGTTTTTAATTTTTTTTAAAGCTATTTTAAGGTCAAAATTATTAGCCCCTTTAAGCTATACTTTTTTTCCATAGTCTGCAGAACAACCCATCGTTAAGCAATAACCCTACTAATTATGCTAATTACCCCAACTTACCTTGTTAAGCCTTTAAATGTCACTTTAAGCTGTATAGAAGTGTCTAATTTCTAGTACAATATTATGTACTGTCATCATGGCAAAGATAAATTAAATCAGTTATTAGAGATGAGTTACTAAAACTAATATGTTCAGAAAATATCTACATTAAACAGAAATTGAGGAAAAAACATAAACGGGGGGCTTTATATAATTTGAACTTAAACAAAGACATGGCAGTCCAGAGTGGCTCCACCCACTTTTTAAAACCAGCCAATAGCATTTTGTGTTTATCTGCCAGTGATAGTGTTTGAGGTCAAGTGCATATAGCAATAGTGTCTTGAAAGGGGCAGAACATGTCAGATGAAGAGAATTCAATTGGTTAGAAGATTTGAAGAGAAAAATCTGAGGAAACATCAAGAAAAATGTTTAGGCGGAACTCACAAGCTGCAAAAAAAGGCAACATGGTGGCTCAATGGTTAGCACTGTCACCTCGCAGCAAGAAGGTCGCTTATTTGAGTCCCAGCTGGGTCAGTTGGCATTTTTGTATGGAGTTTGCATGTTCCTCCCCCTGTTGCCATGGGTTTCCTCTGGGTGCTCCGGTTCCCCCCACAGTCCAAAGACATGCGCTATAGGTGAATTGAATAAACTAAATTGGTCATAGTGCATAAGTGTGAATGAGTGTGTATGGATGTTTTCCAGTACTGGGTTGCAGCTGGAAGGCCATCCGCTATGTAAAACATATGCTGAAAAAGTTGGCGGTTCATTCCGCTGTGGCAATCCCTGATGAATGAGACTGAGCCAAAGGAAAATTACTGAAAGAATGAACTGAAGGCTGTGGATGATTATATTTCTTAATATAAGTTTTGTCACTGTTTAGAAGCAAAGTTTTTAGATATCAATAAGACTAACAACTACAAAACTTTATTTAGATTTCACAGGGATTTTAAATATCAGTCAAGCTCAACTGGTGACACTAGAAGAGATTTAATTATCATTTGGGAATTAATTGATTCATTATTTGGCATATTTAACCATGAAACCAAGGATTTTTTTAGTTCTCCTCTTGATTTATTCTCCACAGTAAAGATGTTCAACTCTTGCTCAGCCCATCTCTCCTGTCAATCCAAAGAGTTGCTTTTAAACTTCACCAGCCTGAACCCTCACTCTTCTTGTTTTGTCAGACAGTTTCATTTAGATTTTGTCAAGATACATTCAGCACATAATGTGCTTTGTTTTCCAGAGACTCCCCTCACCTCCCCTTCCCGATAATATCAGGTAATGGGAGAATTTAGTGTTCTCGAGAGGTTCATTGATGAGAGCACATTTTACTCTGTATGAAACCACTATTGTTACTGTTTTTCACAGTCATTAACCTGATTTACAGTACTTTTTGACTATCATAACAGTCCACTTCACATGCTACGAAATTGAATCACTTGAAAGGCTGGAACGCTGTGAATTCACAGGAAACAAGCTCGCATCCATTAAATTAACTTGCCCTCATTTAGTTTCGGAGCCCACTGAGTGAGGACCGCAGGAAAGCACATTTGTGATTTCCTCATTCCTGTTTGTTATCATTTAAAATGTCTCATCCCCGCTGCAGCAGAGTGCATCATAATGAAGATTTGAGAGTTTAGGGATACTCTGTCCTGCTGTTGAGAGTGTACATTCCCTATGGACGGAGTTCGGATAAGGTGTAATGTGTATTAAAATTGTTCAGTCATGGCTCCTTTTGCTCTAGGTATTTAAAGGGGCCATGATATTAAAGAAATCTAAATTGTCTTGATATTTTTTTTGATAAATATAATATAAGTTTGGACCATAGCCTAGGCAAGGCAAGTTTATTTATATAGCACATGTACAATGGTAATTCACAGTGCTTTACATAAACAGAAATAAAAGAGACAAGTATAAGAAACTAAAAACAATTAATAAAAATGATTAAAAACATGTCAAAATGTGTTAAAACAGGTTTTAAAGTAATGAAAAAGAAAATAAAGAAATAATAGTGTGATCTGTCAGACGTGGCACACTGCTCATTCTGTAAAGGCACAGCTAAACAGACGTATTTTCAGTCTTGATTTGAATGTGCCTAATATTGGAGCACATCTGATCATTTCTGGAAGCTGATTCCAGCAGCGGGGGGCGTAATAGCTGGAGGCCGATTCACCCTGCTTTGACTGAACTCTTGTAATTTCTAATTTACTTGATCCTAATGATCAGGGTGATTTGTTAGGTTCGTATTCAGTGAGCATATATGTAATATGGTGAGGTCCTAGGCCATTTAGTGATTTATAGACAAGTAGTAATACTTTAAAATCTATTCTGACTCTAACTGGGAGCCAGTGTAAAGACCTGAGGACAGGTGCTCTGATTTTTTTGGTTCTGGTCAGAATCCTGGCAGCAGAGTTCTAGATGAGCTGCAATTCATCTGTCTTTTTGGGAAGGCCAGTGAGGAGGCCCTTACAATAATCCTCCCTGCTGCTGATAAAAGCATGAACAAGTTTCTTTAAGTCCTCAATGGAAATAAATCATCTAATTCTTGCGATGTTTTTGAGATGATAGTATGCTGATTTACTTACTGCTTCAAAATGACTACTTTAACACCAAGATTCTTGACTTTATTTTTGTTGTTGATAAACATCTTCATAAATAAAGTATTTATACAAGCTCCAAAATGGTTCATTTGGAAACAAAGGTGCATGTGACATCACAAAGACACATCTATTTGCATATTTTAACATCTGTCCAGGGACAACGGGTGAAAAATAGTGTTCTGGTGCTAAATAATGTACACTGTCCCTACCAAATAAACAAATAAATAAAAATATATATCACTGACACACATTGTATCACAAATACAACCAATCTCTGACACAGTTTAAAGTCCATATAATCATATGCAAACAGATAAGAATCACTGGCATCTCCACCTGGTATTATCGCGCATTCGTATCCATATCTCTTATGCCTACCTGTGTTCAAATTTCACTCCAGATCCTCTCTTATTTATGTGCAGTTGTGCTCACATATACTTGTATACTTATAGTTAAGCTGTGATGTGAATATACAAAATAGATCAATTTAAGCATTATCTTGAATTAATTCTGCAATCTTTTTCTCATTTTATTGTGAATGGGACATAACTGAAAACAAGCATAGGAGGTTGTTTTAGAGGAGTTTTAGATTTTAGGAGTTTTAGATTTTACCACATTCTCACCCTGTTATTTACTTGTTTATTTTATTTTTTGGAGTTTGTTTTTGTCTTACCTGCTTTCTGGAATCTTTCTTCATCAGACTGCAGCCCTGTCATCACAGTCAACTCTGCCCTGCGTATATAATTCTCCCAGGGACTCGGCGAGCCACTGGACAAACTGGTAACAGCAAAAAAGCCATCCACATAGAGGTAAGCGGTCAGCTGGTATTTAAGTATGAAAAGGAATGGCGTCATACCACCCTGTAACGTTCGTTTTAATGATGCTGTGCAGTCATGCGTAGCTCTGGCTACATAATTCGCATTCTCCAGAAATGTATATAGGGCTATGTTTTCTGAATGAGCCTATGTTGGTTTATCTATACTTTTAATGTTATAGGACTTTGCTAAAAATATATAGTTATTGTTATAGTCATCATACTAGATTTGAAAAATGATTTTGCAGATTTTCTTTATGGCACAGTACTTATTGTTTAGTTGGTGCTGCTGTTGTTAGCTGAGTTGTAATTATTTTGTTTTGTCAGAGTCAGTCAGAGGATTGCTGTTTTATGAATATTTTATGAATGTTTTATGAATTTTTTTTGTTCATAGTCTGATACTCAAATTGCCATGGTGTACAGTCTCTATAGTGCGTTTGCCTCCAACCATAAGCTCTTGCATTGATTATGTCACTGTCAGTATCACAGAAATTTGTGCATACATATGTATACATGTTTTGACAGATAGTGAGATATTAATAGGCCATGCTATTCTTCATGTCAGCACAATTCAGTGTTGCAGAAACTGTATAGCCACCAGTTTTGTTTTGTTTTTTTCTCAAGCAAGAGCTAAACCTGTATTCTAGCAAATGTGAGAACCATATCAGCACATTAAGAATTCACTAAAATGTCCCAGATGTCTTGTTATAACACGCATTTTCATCATTTAGAATAATAAATACTTATCATTGCAAATATTGTACTTCAGATTTGTAAAAATGTTTTTCTAGTTTATGTATTTGTATTTGACTTGTTCTGGATAGCTTAAATATACTTAAATAAATAGTTTCTTTCTGTCATGAGCTAATATTTGTCTTCTGTTATGCAAAAAAGGACTTTTATAAGGGGTTGAAACACAGCTTTGTTTATATTAATAGCTTATAATGGTAAAAACTGATTAATTAAATTTTTTAGAATCACACTTCATAAAAACATTCTGCAGAAAAAAAACTTTGATTGACATTTTCCCTATATACATATCATCAGATGTGGAAAAGCCCCTTTAGTGATGATTTCTCACTCTCATTAGCTTAGAACATTAGTTTTTGTTCCTAAATCTGCCACTATCCTTGTAGCGCCGCCCTCTTTTAAAAAAAAGCTAAATCTCATTTGAATTTAAAGTGACGGTCACCGAATTGGATTGAATTAGAATTAAAGTCTAAAAGTGGCAGTTTCTAAGAGTTTAAAACATTATTTGTGTGGTATTTTGAGCTGAAACATCACACACACACTCTAGGGCTGGGGTGTCCAAACTCTGTCCTGGAGGGCCGGTGTCCTGAATTGAGTTTGGCTCCAACTTGCTCAAACACACCAGCCAGGAAGTTTTTAGTATATCTATCAAGAGCTTAATTAACTGGTTAAAGTGTGTTTGATTAGGGTTGGAGCTAAACTCTCCAGGACTGAGTTTGGACACCCCTGCTCCAGGGACATCAGACACTTATTTTACATCTTGTGAAAAGGGGCGTGATAGGCCATGTTTAATCTCAAACAAAATGAAATGTTTGAAACATTTATAGTGTTTTAATTAGAATTTTTGTCGTCTGTTTACAATTCATTTTAAAAACAAATACGTACTGTATTGAACACCTCACTATTTTTTCTCAGAAAACTAATTTCTAAAGGTGATGTTGACTTGAATTTTTCACCGGATGTTGCAAACAACCAAAGAAATCTATATATGTAAAGAAAACAAATCAAATTAGTTTATAAATTAAGTTATGTGTAATAAAATGAAATGATGCAGGGAAAAAACACATGAACATATGAAGAAAGGAAGGTGTAGAAAAGCAGTGAAAGCCCAAACAGCAGCTGGAATCTCCCGGTAGTTATTTAGCAACCCTCTGCCCTTTGTCATTGTAAATTAATATTAGCTGCTTCAGTCCATCTTAATTTCAGCAAGACAATGGTCCAAAACACAGCCAAGGAAACTCTCAAATGCTTACAGAGAAAGAAAATCAAGCTGGCCCATCAGCCAATCACCTGACTTTAATCCAGTTCATTCAATTCATTCATTTTCTTGTCAGCTTAGTCCCTTTATTAACCCGGGGTCGCATTAGCAGAATGAACTGCCAACTTATCCAGCACATTTTTACGCAGTGGATGCCCTTCCAGCCGCAACCCATCTCTGGGAAATATCCACATACACATTCACATACACACTCATACACTATGGACAATTTAGCCTACCCAATTGACCTGTACCACATGTCTTTGGACTGTGGGGGAAACCGGAGCACCCGGAGGAAACCCACACGAACGCAGGGAGAACATGCAAACTCCACACAGAAACGCCAACTGAGCCGAGGATCGAATCAGCGACCTTCTTGCTGTGAGACGACAGCACTACCCTCTGAGCCACTGCGTCAACACTTTAATTCAATGTAAAATACAAATTAAAGATCAAATTTGATTGACGAAACCCACAGAACCATAAAGATTTTTACATTCTGTTAAAGTCTGTAAAAAACTCACACCTGAGCAATTCATATGACTTCATTCTTCATATGAGAGGCGTCTGCCATCATCAAAAAAAAACCTTTTATATAAGGTATTAAATAAGTTTCAGTTCAGTACTGTCCTTGTGTCATTTAATTTTTCAGACTTTGTTTTTTAATGTTTGTTTTGTTTAAGTTTTTACCCAAATCTGGTTCAATTCCATGTCAACAGCTCCTTTAGAAATATTATCCCAGAAAAAAATAACATGATGTGTTCAATGCTTATTTTCCCCCGCCGTAATGAAATTACTTTCTGGTTTTTGTAAATCATTTTCATGTAAGCAGGCCCTAAATCACAAAGAAAGTACCCATGTTTTATGAAGTGCTTTGTTTCCTGACTGTTACTGAAAGCCTCCTAGATGAATGAACAGAAATCTATAAACCTTCTGTACACAGAAACGAACTCTGGCTCACGTTCTAATCTGTTTTGACGACTAACTAAACAAAACCCCATTAAAAAAGCATCTCAACAAAATTGGACCTTCAAGAATCATAAGGACAAGCCTTTGAGGTCACTTAAGCAATATTACACAAGCATGTCTGCTGGGATTTCAGATATTAAATATCAGAACTCTAGGAATGGCACTCTGCCAATCAAATTAGAGCAGCCAGCAACCACAATAAAAAGAAATCACAAAAAAAGCAGTCTGAAAAGACCCCTTTTAAAAAATCTTTTGATTATTAACACAAGAAAAGGTGACAGTAAGACAATTCATTTTTCTCTTTTGTGTCTGGCTGTTTGGTGGTTTCAGATATTTGAGATCCGGCTCTCATCGTTCCCATGATAAATTAGCCTGATGTGATGGCAGGGTTGTTTACAGTATGTGGGATAGCCAAAAAATGGCACTGAAGAGCTCAAACCAAAAAATGATAAGTGCAGTCTGTGTTGTGAAAAGGTACTTTGGCGGGTCTGTTTACTCTGTTTTCTCCGCATTTGGTTTTTTACGAGAGCACAATTTTAAGCAGTTACGAGTGTCTTTTTTTGCAATCTGTGCCATCTCATCAAAATGAATGAGATCTAGTGCATGTGTGGGCCATGTAAACGCAGATGAAACAGCCTGCAATGTGCCATGAGCCTTAAAATCAGATATCAGTTCATGTCAGTTTACCTCAGAGCACTTCTTCCATGAACTTACCTCAGAAATGGGTGATTACATGAGGCCATGCATAAATAAAGATGACCCGAGAGCAAAAGACGCCCGAGGTTCTGTTTAGTATGGTAATTCTCTAAATCCTCCTGCAATCCCCTTTCCAAATCTATTGGTTTCATTTAAGTTCACCCTAAAAATGTAATGCTATGTATTTTAATGTCGCTCTCAAAATTGGCAAATATATCTTCGGTGGGCTGGTGTCCTACTTTCTAAGTGCTTTAATTAATCTTGAGTTAAAGGCGAGACAGTTTCGCATTTTGGTGCTTTGGGGTGGGCAGAGACGGGGTTCGAATTTAGTTTCTTTGAATCTGATGATAATAATATACCTCTCCACAGTCTCTGGAGGTTTGGAATATTTGATTAGAAAATGGATATGTTCTTGCTGTCGTCCCATTAATCTAATTGTCTCTATTTTTTGGCTGTGAGATATTGGACCCGCTTTCTGGGATGTCCTCAGTAATCTGAAATGCCTTTGTAATAATCAATGACTAAGCGCTGAGTAATGACTAAATGGAAAATTCTGGCTTAGATCATGACTGATGATTTTACATAATAAGCAGATAACCATTTGAAATGATAAAAGTTGGCAACAGTATGTTTTTAAGGTTTTAGTCGGCTATTATCAGTGTTGGGTAAGTTACTTAAAAAATTACTGACTAGTTAATTTAAAATTACTGACTAATACTGGAAAATTGTAAACTGATTACATTGCTAATTACTTCATGTAAAAAGTAATCAGATTACTAATTACTTTACTTTGAAGTTACTTTTTTAACATATAAAATATACCTATAAAAATATAAAATATACAGCAGCTCTTTCAGTAATTTAATATTCACTGAAACACATTAAAATAGGTTGTTCACAGCAGCTTGACATATTCAAAAGACTTAAAGAGTTCACTCAAAACTTAAAATTCTCTCATCATTCACTTGTTTCAAACCTGTTTGTCTTTTTGTTAACACAAAAAAGAAAACTGGATACCTGTAACCATTGTCCACGGATATCCAGTATGAAAAAGCACTGCAGTGTTTTGGTGTTCTGTGTTTGTCTGAGACAATTAGTCTACCTAAATGTGTATACTCCAAAGTATAAGGCTGATCAGTCAGTTTTTGTTGCATGACTTGCTGTTTTCAACTGTGCCTGGGAAATGCGAGCATGCGCAATATGCACTCCCAATATGCGTGCGTGCAAAAGACATGATATGTGAACTGCCCCATTAGCAGCTACACTTCTCTTCACATTCAGAAGAAATCTTCACTTCCGACGCTGCACAAATTTTTTTTTAATTTAGCCTGGTTAGGCGGAGTTGGGCCGCTGGGTTTTTAGGCACCAGTGTCCTCCAAGTATTGTCATAGAATGCTTTCTATTCAAGTGCTTATACAAGTTGCTTTTCAAATTAAAAGCCATCAATAGATCTTTAGAGACTGGACATAGACGGCATTTCACAGCAGTATTTTTGTTTTTACACTACTGAAATCAAAGTAAGGTCTGCATTACCACACGAAGAAGCAACTACTCTTAAACACAGCAGCTATTTTAGCTCCAGTAATTTAAAAGTGCATGCTTATTAACTGACATTGCAGCAGAAATGTGATATAAAAGAAGCATCCTTTTCCTCCAAAAACAATATTTGTAATGCAATTACATTGACTTTAGTAACTGTAATCAAATTACACAAATTTAAAATGTAATTCGTTACATTACTGCATTCCCCAAAAATGTAACCAGAATACAGTAACACATTACTATGGAACACGTTACACCCAAGTCTGACTATTATATTTGCTAAATCAGAAAATGGACCTGTTTACTTAGCACTGTTTTCAACTAAAAAGTTTTTTATTCATTTTCAAAACATTATACTTTTAAAAACTATATAAACTATATATATATATATATATATATATATATATATATATATATATATATATATATATATATATATATATATATATATATATATTTAAATAGGTTATTTGTCTTTAGGGTGATAAATTATGTCTTATCCACAGTACCAGATAGAAGAATATGAAAATTTGACCACGAAGCATTCAATGACAGCTATTTTTGTGTTATTTACAGTATTTTAGAATTTTTAGGAATGCAATACTTACTTTCTCTGGTAATTAGGCTGGCTTGTGTAGCAAGCCAGACTACTGTTATCCTATTAAACTTATTAGGCTGGCTTGTGTAGCAAGCCAGACTACTGTTATCCTATTAAACTTATTATTATATTTATTATTCTTCTTCTGAGACTAAAAATTAAACTCTATCTCGTCCTAGGCCATTCAAGCTATGACCATCAAACTCGGGTCAGACCTCCGAACTATTCTGACTCGAGTTGCTATATCCTTTCCGACTGATCCGACTTTCGGTTTTCCGAAAAACGTCCCGGGACCGTCGGAAAAATCCCATAGACGTAACATTGGATCAAACTTTGTGACCTCATAACTCCGCATCAGAATGTCACACAGACTTCTAACTGGGCTCATTTAACTCAGACTATCAAACTGCCAATGACTGACCACCTTTAAACTTTCTGGCCACGCCCTAGCAACCACTTTTGTACCCTAGAAACCGTCCCATAGACTTCCATTGCAAAATACTCTCATTGACTTTACATGGGATCAAACTTTGTGAGCTCATAACTCTGCATCAGACTGTCCTACAGACTAATGATTGAGCTCATTTAACTCAGTCTAGCCAGCAGCCAATCACTGATGGCCTTTTAACTATCTAGCCACACCCTAACAACCAGATACTGCACCCTAGCAACTGTCCCATAGACTGCCATTAAAGAGGTTCAGACTGATATTGTCATGCTGCAGTGTGATAGAGACATGGGGGTTGTTTTTAACTGTTCATACTGGCAAGAAGCTTTGATACATCATCAGTCTAAGCTGTCAATCAACTCCATAGCAACAAAACAGACTAACCTAGCAACGATATAATAGCAGCTATATCTCAGCATCAGAACATCGTAGAGAGGCGGGGGTTGGCTTGTTTGAATCAGGCTCGCACACCATCTATCTATCTATCTATCTATCTATCTATCTATCTATCTATCTATCTATCTATCTATCTATCTATCTATCTATCTATCTATCTATCTATCTATCTATCTATCTATCTATCTATCTATCTATCTATCTATCTATCTATCTATCTACCTCTATCTATCTACCTACCTACCTCTATCTATCTATCTATCTATCTATCTATCTATCTATCTATCTATCTATCTATCTATCTATCTATCTATCTATCTATCTATCTATCTATCTATCTATCTATCTATCTATCTATCTACCTACCTACCTACCTCTATCTATCTATCTATCTATCTATCTATCTATCTATCTATCTATCTATCTATCTATCTATCTATCTATCTATCTATCTATCTATCTACCTCTATCTATCTATCTATCTATCTATTTATCTATCTATCTATCTATCTATCTATCTATCTATCTATCTATCTATCTATCTATCTATCTATCTATCTATCTATCTACGTACCTCTATTTATCTACCTACCTACCTCTATCTATCTATCTATCTATCTATCTATCTATCTATCTATCTATCTATCTATCTATCTATCTATCTATCTATCTATCTATCTATCTATCTACCTCTATCTATCTATCTATCTATCTATCTGTCCATCATGCTAACAACATGCTAATTCATGCAAGAATCATGCTAGTTACATGCTAATTCATGCTAGAATCATGCTAGTCACATGCTAATTCATGCTAGAATCATGCCAGTCACATGCTAATTCATACTAGAATCATGCTAACAACATGCTAATTCATGCTAGAATCATGCTAGTCACATGCTAATTCATGCTAGAATCATGCTAACAACATGCTAATTCATGCTAGAATCATGCTAGTTACATGCTAATTCATGTTAGAATCATGCTAACAACATGCTAATTCGTGCTAGAATCATGCTAGTAGCATGCTAATTCATGTTAGAATCATGCTAACAACATGCTAATTCATGCTAGAATCATGCTAGGAACATGCTAATTCATGCTAGAATCATGCTAGTCAAATGCTAATTCATGCTAGGATCATGCTAACAACATGCTAATTCATGCTAGAATCATGCTAATAACATGCTAATTCATGTTAGAATCATGCTAACAACATGCTAATTCATGCTAGAATCATGCTAGTAACATGCTAATTCATGCTAGAAGCATGCTAACAACATGCTAATTTATGCTAGAATCATGCTAGTAGCATGCTATTTCATGCTAGAATCTTGCTAGTAACATGCTAAATCATGCTAGAATCATGCTAACAACATGCTAATTAATGCTAGAATCATGCTAACAACATGCTAATTCATGCTAGAATTGTGCTAATTCATGCTAAAATCATGCTAGTAACATGCTAATTCATGTTAAAATCATGCTAGGTACATGCTAATTCATGCTAGAATCATGCTAGTAACATGCTAATTCATGCTAGAATCGTGCTAACAACATGCTAATTCATGTTAAAATCATGCTAACAACATGCTAATTCATGCTAAAATCATGCTAGTAACATGCTAATTCATGCTAAAATCATGCTAACAACATGCTAATTCATGCTAAAATCATGCTAGTAACATGCTAATTCATGCTAGAATCTTGCTAACAACATGCTAATTCACGTTAAAATCATGGTAATAACATGCTAATCTATCTATCTATCTATCTATCTATCTATCTATCTATCTATCTATCTATCTATCTATCTATCTATCTATCTATCTATCTATCTATCTATCTATCTATCTATCATCTATCTATCTATTCTTACTTTTTAAAACTGTTTAAACTAAATAAACTATTACCGTCAGGCTTTCACAAGCCAGCCTCAAAGTTTGTTCTCAAACTTTAAGAATCTAGTTAGGCTGGCTTGTGTAGCAAGCCAGACTACTGTTATCCTATTAAACTTATTATTATTTTTCTATATTATTCTTCTTCTGAGACTAAAAATTAAACTCTATCTCCTCCTAGGCCATTCAAGCTATGACCATCAAACTTGGGTCAGACCTCCGAACTATTCTGACTCGAGTTGCTATATCCTTTCCGACTGATCCGACTTTCGGTTTCCCGAAAAACGTCCCGGGACCGTCGGAAAAATCCCATAGACGTTACATTGGATCAAACTTTGTGACCTCATAACTCCGCATCAGAATGTCACACAGACTTCTAACTGGGCTCATTTAACTCAGACTATCAAACTGCCAATGACTGATCACCTTTAAACTTTCTGGCCACGCCCTAGCAACCACTTTTGGACCCTAGAAACCGTCCCATAGACTTCCATTGCAAAAGACTCTCATTGACTTTACATGGGATCAAACTTTGTGAGCTCATAACTCTGCATCAGATTGTCCTACAGACTAATGGCTAGGCTCATTTAACTCAGTCTAGCCAGCAGCCAATCACCGATGGCCTTTTAACTTTCTAGCCACACCCTAACAACCAGATACTGCACCCTAGCAACTGTCCCATAGACTGCCATTAAAGAGGTTCAGACTGATATTGTCATGCTGCAGTGTGATAGAGACATCGGGGGTTGTGTTTAACTGTTCATACTGGCAAGAAGCTTTGATACATCATCAGTCTAAGCTGTCAATCAACTCCATAGCAACAAAACAGACTAACCTAGCAACGATATGGCACCAGCTATATCTCAGCATCAGAACATCGTAGAGAGGCGGGGGTTGGCTTGTTTGACTCATGCTCTTACACCATCTATCTATCTATCTATCTATCTATCTATCTATCTATCTATCTATCTATCTATCTATCTATCTATCTATCTATCTATCTATCTATCTATCTATCTATCTATCTATCTATCTTTATCTATCTACCTCTACCTATCTATCTATCTATCTATCTATCTATCTATCTATCTATCTATCTATCTATCTGTCTGTCTGTCTGTCTGTCTGTCTGTCTGTCTCTATCTATCTTTCTATCTATCTATCTATCTATCTATCTATCTATCTATCTATCTATCTATCTATCTATCTATCTATCTATCTCTACCTATCTACCTATCTATCTATCTATCTATCTATCTATCTATCTATCTATCTATCTATCTATCTATCTATCTATCTTTATCTATCTACCTCTACCTATCTATCTATCTATCTATCTATCTGTCTGTCTGTCTGTCTGTCTGTCTCTATCTATCTATCTATCTATCTATCTATCTATCTATCTATCTATCTATCTATCTATCTATCTATCTATCTATCTATCTATCTATCTATCTATCTATCCATCATGCTAACAACATGCTAATTCATGCTAGAATCATGCTAGTCACATGCTAATTCATGCTAGAATCATCCTAACAACATGCTAATTCATGCTAGAATCATGCTAATTTATGCTAAAATCATGCTAGTAACATGCTAATCCATGCTAGAATCATGCTAACAACATGCTAATTCATGCTAGATTCATGCTAGTAACATTCTAATTCATGCTAGAATCATGCTAGTATCATGCTAATTCATGCTAGCATCGTGCTAACAACATGCTAATTCATGCTAGAAACATGCTAGTAACATGCTAATTCATGCTAGAATCATGCTAACAACATGCTAATTCATGCTAGAATCATGCTAGTAACATGCTAATTCATGCTATAATCATGCTAACAACATGCTAATTCATGCTAGAATCATGCTAGTAACATGCTAATTCATGCTAGAATCATGCTAACAACATGCTAATTCATGCTAGAATCATGCTAACAACATGCTAATTCATGCTAGAATCATGCTAACAACATGCTAATTCATGCTAGAATCATGCTAACAACATGCTAATTCATGCTAGAATCATGCTAACAACATGCTAATTCATGCTAGAATCATGCTAGTGAAATGCTAAATCATGCTAGAATCATGCTAGTAACATGCTAATTCATGCTAGAATCATGCTAGTAACATGCTAATTCATGCTAGAATCATGCTAGTAACATGCTGATTCACGCTAGAAGCATGCTAACAACATGCTAATTTATGCTAGAATCATGCTAGTAGCATGCTAATTCATGCTAGAATCTTGCTAGTAACATGCTAAATCATGCTAGAATCATGCTAACAACATGCTAATTCATGCTAGAATCATGCTAACAACATGCTAATTCATGCTAGAATTGTGCTAATTCATGCTAAAATCATGCTAGTAACATGCTAATTCATGCTAGAATCATGCTAGTAACATGCTAATTCATGCTAGAATCGTGCTAACAACATGCTAATTCATGTTAAAATCATGCTAACAACATGCTAATTATTGCTAAAATCATGCTAGTAACATGCTAATTCATGCTAAAATCATGCTAACAACATGCTAATTCATGGTAAAATCATGCTAGTAACATGCTAATTCATGCTAGAATCATGCTAACAACATGCTATTTCACGTTAAAATCATGGTAATAACATGCTAATCTATCTATCTATCTATCTATCTATCTATCTATCTATCTATCTATCTATCTATCTATCTATCTATCTATCTATCTATCTTTTCATACTTTTTAAAACTGTTTAAACTAAATAAACTATTACCGTCAGGCTTTCACAAGCCAGCCTCAAAGTTTGTTCTCAAACTTTAAGAATCTAGTTATTATTAGGCTGGCTTGTGTAGCAAGCCAGACTACTGTTATCCTATTAAACTTATTATTATTTTTATTAATATTATTATTCTTCTTCTGAGACTAAAAATTAAACTCTATCTCCACCTAGACCTTTCAAGCTATGACCATCAAACTCGGGTCAGACCTCCGAACTATTCTGACTCGAGTTGCTATATCCTTTCCGACTGATCCGACTTTCGGTTTTCCGAAAAACGTCCCGGGACCGTCGGAAAAATCCCATAGACGTAACATTGGATCAAACTTTGTGACCTCATAACTCCGCATCAGAATGTCACACAGACTTCTAACTGGGCTCATTTAACTCAGACTATCAAACTGCCAATGACTGATCACCTTTAAACTTTCTGGCCACGCCCTAGCAACCACTTTTGGACCCTAGAAACCGTCCCATAGACTTCCATTGCAAAAGACTCTCATTGACTTTACATGGGATCAAACTTTGTGAGCTCATAACTCTGCATCAGACTGTCCTACAGACTAATGATTGAGCTCATTTAACTCAGTCTAGCCAGCAGCCAATCACTGATGGCCTTTTAACTTTTTAGCCACACCCTAACAACCAGATACTGCACCCTAGCAACTGTCCCATAGACTGCCATTAAAGAGGTTCAGACTGATATTGTCATGCTGCAGTGTGATAGAGACATGGGGGTTGTTTTTAACTGTTCATACTGGCAAGAAGCTTTGATACATCATCAGTCTAAGCTGTCAATCAACTCCATAGCAACAAAACAGAGTAACCTAGCAACGATATAAAAGCAGCTATATCTCAGCATCAGAACATCGTAGAGAGGCGGGGGTTGGCTTGTTTGACTCATGCTCGCACACCATCTATCTATCTATCTATCTATCTATCTATCTATCTATCTATCTATCTATCTATCTATCTATCTATCTATCTATCTACCTCTATCTATCTATCTATCTATCTATCTATCTATCTATCTATCTATCTATCTATCCATCATGCTAACAACATGCTAATTCATGCTAGAATCATGCTAGTTACATGCTAATTCATGCTAGAATCATGCTAGTCACATGCTAATTCATGCTAGAATCATGCTAGTCACATGCTAATTCATGCTAGAATCATGCTAAGAACATGCTAATTCATGCTAGAATCATGCTAATTTATGCTAAAATCATGCTAGTAACATGCTAATCCATGCTAGAATCATGCTAACAACATGCTAATTCATGCTAGATTCATGCTAGTAACATGCTAATTCATGCTAGAATCATGCTAGTATCATGCTAATTCATGCTAGCATTGTGCTAACAACATGCTAATTCATGCTAGAATCATGCTAGTAACATGCTAATTCATGCTAGAATCATGCTAACAACATGCTAATTCATGCTAGAATCATGCTAAAAACATGCTAATTCATGCTATAATCATGCTAACAACATGCTAATTCATGCTAGAATCATGCTAGTAACATGTTAATTCATGCTAGAATCATGCTAACAACATGCTAATTCATGCTAGAATCATGCTAACAACATGCTAAATCATGCTAGAATCATGCTAACAACATGCTAATTCATGCTAGAATCATGCTAGTGAAATGCTAATTCATGCTAGAATCATGCTAGTTACATGCTAATTCATGCTAGAATCATGCTAGTCACGTGCTAATTCATGCTAGAATCATGCTAGTCACATGCTAATTCATGCTAGAATCATGCTAGTGAAATGCTAATTCATGCTAGAATCATGCTAGTCACGTGCTAATTCATGCTAGAATCATGCTAGTCACATGCTAATTCATGCTAGAATCATGCTAACAACATGCTAATTCATGCTAGAATCATGCTAATTTATGCTAAAATCATGCTAGTAACATGCTAATCCATGCTAGAATCATGCTAACAACATGCTAATTCAAGCTAGATTCATGCTAGTAACATGCTAATTCATGCTAGAATCATGCTAGTATCATGCTAATTCATGCTAGCATTGTGCTAACAACATGCTAATTCATGCTAGAATCATGCTAGTAACATGCTAATTCATGCTAGAATCATGCTAACAACATGCTAATTCATGCTAGAATCATGCTAACAACATGCTAAGTCATGCTAGAATCATGCTAACAACATGCTAATTCATGCTAGAATCATGCTAGTGAAATGCTAATTCATGCTAGAATCATGCTAACAACATGCTAATTCATGCTAGAATCATGCTAGTAACATGCTAATTCATTCTAGAATCATGCTAACAACATGCTAATTCATGCTAGAATCATGCTAGTAACATGCTAATTCATGCTAGAACCATGCTAACAACATGCTAATTTATGCTAGAATCATGCTAGTAGCATGCTAATTCACGCTAGAATCTTGCTAGTAACATGCTAAATCATGCTAGAATCATGCTAACAACATGCTAATTCATGCTAGAATCATGCTAACAACATGCTAATTCATGCTAGAATTGTGCTAATTCATGCTAAAATCATGCTAGTAACATGCTAATTCATGCTAGAATCATGCTAGTAACATGCTAATTCATGCTAGAATCGTGCTAACAACATGTTTATTCATGTTAAAATCATGCTAACAACATGCTAATTATTGCTAAAATCATGCTAGTAACATGCTAATTCATGCTAAAATCATGCTAACAACATGCTAATTCATGCTAAAATCATGCTAGTAACATGCTAATTCATGCTAGCATCATGCTAACAACATGCTATTTCACGTTAAAATCATGGTAATAACATGCTAATCTCTCTATCTATCTATCTATCTATCTATCTATCTATCTATCTATCTATCTATCTATCTATCTATCTATCTATCTTTTCATACTTTTTAAAACTGTTTAAACTAAATAAACTATTACCGTCAGGCTTTCACAAGCCAGCCTCAAAGTTTGTTCTCAAACTTTAAGAATCTAGTTATTTTTATTTTTCTATATTATTCTTCTTCTGAGACTAAAAATTAAACTCTATCTCCTCCTAGGCCATTCAAGCTATGACCATCAAACTTGGGTCAGACCTCCGAACTATTCTGACTCGAGTTGCTATATCCTTTCCGACTGATCCGACTTTCGGTTTCCCGAAAAACGTCCCGGGACCGTCGGAAAAATCCCATAGACGTAACATTGGATCAAACTTTGTGACCTCATAACTCCGCATCAGAATGTCACACAGACTTCTAACTGGGCTCATTTAACTCAGACTATCAAACTGCCAATGACTGATCACCTTTAAACTTTCTGGCCACGCCCTAGCAACCACTTTTGGACCCTAGAAACCGTCCCATAGACTTCCATTGCAAAAGACTCTCATTGACTTTACATGGGATCAAACTTTGTGAGCTCATAACTCTGCATCAGACTGTCCTACAGACTAATGGCTGAGCTCATTTAACTCAGTCTAGCCAGCAGCCAATCACTGATGGCCTTTTAACTTTCTAGCCACACCCTAACAACCAGATACTGCACCCTAGCAACTGTCCCATAGACTGCAATTAAAGAGGTTCAGACTGATATTGTCATGCTGCAGTGTGATAGAGACATGGGGGTTGTTTTTAACTGTTCATACTGTCAAGAAGCTTTGATACATCATCAGTCTAAGCTGTCAATCAACTCCATAGCAACAAAACAGACTAACCTAGCAACGATATGGCACCAGCTATATCTCAGCATCAGAACATCGTAGAGAGGCGGGGGTTGGCTTGTTTGACTCATGCTCGCACTCCATCTATCTATCTATCTATCTATCTATCTATCTATCTATCTATCTATCTATCTATCTATCTATCTATCTATATCTATTTATCTACCTCTATCTATCTATCTATCTATCTATCTATCTATCTATCTATCTATCTATCTATCTATCTATCTATTTATCTATCTATCTATCTATCTATCTGTCTGTCTGTCTGTCTGTCTGTCTGTCTGTCTGTCTGTCTGTCTGTCTGTCTGTCTGTCTGTCTGTCTGTCTGTCTGTCTGTCTGTCTGTCTGTCTGTCTATCTATCTATCTATCTATCTATCTATCTATCTATCTATCTATCTATCTATCATGCTAACAACATGCTAATTCATGCTAGAATCATGCTAGTCACATGCTAATTCATGCTAGAATCATGCTAACAACATGCTAATTCATGCTAGAATCATGCTAGTAACATGCTAATTCATGTTAGAATCATGCTAACAACATGCTAATTCATGCTAGAATCATGCTAGTAACGTGCTAATTCATGCTAGAATCATGCTAACAACATGCTAATTCATGCTAGAATCATGCTAGTAACATGCTAATTCATTCTAGAATCATGCTAGTAACATGCTAATTCATGCTAGAATCATGCTAACAACATGCTAATTCATGCTAGAATCATGCTAGTAACATGCTAATTCATGCTAGAATCATGCTAACAACATGCTAATTCATGCTAGAATCATGCTAGTAACATGCTAATTCATGCTAGAATCATGCTAATTCATGCTAGAATCATGCTAACAACATGCTAATTCATGCTAGAATCATGCTAGTAACATGCTAATTCATGTTAGAATCATGCTAACAACATGCTAATTCATGCTAGAATCATGCTAGTAACGTGCTAATTCATGCTAGAATCATGCTAACAACATGCTAATTCATGCTAGAATCATGCTAGTAACATGCTAATTCATTCTAGAATCATGCTAGTAACATGCTAATTCATGCTAGAATCATGCTAACAACATGCTAATTCATGCTAGAATTATGCTAGTAACATGCTAATTCATGCTAGAATCATGCTAATTCATGCTAGAATCATGCTAACAACATGCTAATTCATGCTAGATTATTGCTAGTAACATGCTAATTCATGCTAGAATCATGTTAGTAACATGCTAATTCATGTTAGAATCATGCTAACAACATGCTAATCAATGCTAGAATATTGCTAGTAACATGCTAAATCATGCTAGGATCATGCTAGTAACATGCTAATTCATGCTAGAATCGTGCTAACAACATGCTTATTCATGCTAGAATCATGCTAACAACATGCTAATTTATGCTAGAATTATGCTAGTAACATGCTAATTCAGGCTAATTCATGCTAGAATCATGCTAACAACATGCTAATTCATGCTAGAATCATGCTAGTATCATGCTAATTCATGCTAGAATCATGCTAACAACATGCTTATTTATGCTAGAATCATGCTAGTAACATGCTAATACATGCTAGAATCATGCTAACAACATGCTTATTTATGCTAGAATCATGCTAGTAACATGCTAATATATGCTAGAATCGTGCTACCAACATGCTAATTCATGCTAGAATCGTGCTAACAACATGCTAATTTATGCTAGAATATTGCTAATAACATGCTAATTCATGCTAGAATCATGCTAGTAACATGGTAATTCATGCTAGAATTGTGCTAGTAACATGCTAATTCATGTTAAAATCATGCTAGTTACATGCTAATTCATGCTAGAATCATGCTAGTAACATGCTAATTCATGCTAGAATCGTGCTAACAACATGCTTATTCATGCTAGAATCATGCTAACAACATGCTAATTCATGCTAGAATCATGCTAGTAACATGCTAATTCATGCTAAAATCATGCTAACAACATGCTAATTCATGCTAAAATCATGCTAGTAACATGCTAATTCATGCTAGAATCATGCTAACAACATGGTATTTCACGCTAGAATCACGCTAATAACATGCTAATCTATCTATCTATCTATCTATCTATCTATCTATCTATCTATCTATCTATCTATCTATCTATCTATCTTTTCATACTTTTTAAAACTGTTTAAACTAAATAAACTATTACTGTCAGGCTTTCACAAGCCAGCCTCAAAGTTTGTTCTCAAACTTTAAGAATCTAGTTAGTTACTTTTATTCATATGTATCTCAGTTACTAAGTCAATTACTATTTGTGAGAAGTAACTAACTGTAACTATTTATTCTTTTCAAGGAACGTGCCCAACACTGCATATTATTAGGCTGGCTTGTGTAGCAAGCCAGACTATTGTTATCCTATTTTTCTTCTGAGACTAAAAATTAAACTCTATCTCCTCCTAGAGCTTTCAAGCTATGACCACCAAACTCACACCAGACCTCCAAACTGGTCTGACTCGGGTTGCTATATCTTTTCCGACTGATCCGACTTTTGGTTTTCCAAAAAACGTCCCGGGACCGTCTGAAAAATCCCATTGACTTAACATTGGACCAAACTTTGTGACCTCATAACTCTGCATCAGACTGTCCTACAGGCTTCTAACTGGGCTCATTTAACTCAGACTACCTAACTGCCAATAACTGATGAGCTTTTAACTTTCTGGCCACACCCTAGCAACCACTTTTGGGACTTTTCTAGAAACGTCCCATAGACTTCCACTGCAAAAGACTCTCATTGACTTTACATTGGGTCAAACTTTGTGAGCTCATAACTCTACATCAGACTGTTGCACAGACTTCTAACTGGGCTCATTTAACTCACTACCAATAACTGATGAGCTTTTAACTTTCTAGCCACACCCCTAACAACCAGATACGGCACCCTAGCAACGGTCCCATAGACTGCAATTATAGAGGTTCAGATTGATATCGTCATGCTGCAGTGTGATAGAGACATGGGTGTTGCTTTTAACTGTTCCTACTGGCAAGAAGCTTTGATACATCATCAGTCTAAGCTGACAATCCACTCCATGGCAACAAAACAGACTAACCTAGCAACGATATAACAGCAGCTATATCTCAGTATTAGAACATCGTAGAGAAGCGGGGGTTGGCTTGTTTGACTCATGCTAGCACACCATCCATCCATCCCTCCATAATCTATCCATCTATCTATCTATCTATCTATCTATCTATCTATCTATCTATCTATCTATCTATCTATCTATCTATCTATCTATCTATCTATCTATCTATCTATCTATCTATCTATTCATACTTTTTAAAACTGTTTAAACTAAATAAACTATTACCATCAGGCTTTCACAAGCCAGCCTCAAAGTTTGTTCTCAAACTTTAAGAATCTAGTTATCATTATTAGCAAATAAATGGATATTTCATGAGCATTTTAACCTTCAAAATGTTCTAATTTCATTTGAAATAATGATTAACATACATTTTTAGCATAATTTACAGAATACACCTTTAAAAATATAATGTATTCTCTCCAAAACATGAACTAATAGTCATTGTAAATATTTTCAGCCGATTCCAATGCTGTCACTTGATTGAATGGGTGTTATCAGTGGTTATCAACTGATCGATATAGGTCTGTAGGGACCTTCTGCGCCTACTGGTGGTTCTCAGAAAGCTATTATTAACCATCCACATGGTTAATGAACTATAGATCACATATAGCTGCGGCCGAAAGTTAACAAGAATTAAGTATACTATTTATTAAAGATCTCATTAATTATATTTTATTAACGTCTACCCCTACCCCAACCCTAAACCCAACCATCACAGTAATGTAAAAACAGATCTGGATCTGGAGCCTTCTCTATTAGTATAGCTGATTAACCACAACAATTATTTATATTATTTATTAAATTTCCTATTAGTTATATTTTTTTATGTCTACCCCATTCCAACCCTAAATCCAACAGCCACAGTCATCTGGATCTGGATTCTTCTCTATTAGTATAGCTAATTAACCATTAAGATGAACGATAACAGCCTTCTGAGCCTACCAGTAGGCTCTTATTGGCCCATATGTATCAGCTTATAACCTCTGATAACACCCATTTAATCGAGTGTTAACATTCAAAGGTGATTTTTGCCAGTGTTCTTGCCACTATTTACTCATCAGCAAGGGGTTTTTAATAATTTAAATATCATAATATTATGATCACTTATTTGTTTCATTAATTTGAATAAGTACAGCTTATTATAAAAGCTGTTCAATTTTTCTTCATTATGCTGAAAGTCATCTTATTTTTTTCCTCACAAAAGTACTCTGAAACATTAGAGTACACACTTTACCTGCATTCCAAATGCTTTCTATAAATATAAAAATCATATTTGTAAATTGAATATGATGCAGACACCAAAATGGGACGTCTCGTCTTTGACCTGGTGCCACTTTAGATGTCATGTTTGATTCATTGACTGCATTAGATGGCTAGACAGTACATTTATATATTTAACTTGTTTCAGGTCTGACCAGCCCCTTATTTGATCCACAAGATGCTCTCGGACGAAACCTCTAAATGTCAACCTTGGGATGAAACGTAGTTAAATCTGATCGATAATAATTCGTACTAGTTTTGCGTCATCATTTACCTTTCATTTATCATTTATAGTATGTCATTCATTAAATAGCATGCAGAATGTGTAACATGGACACAGTGTTGTAAAGTTTGCCAGAATAATTGTACAGCAGAGGATGGAGTAAGTGCTGAATACATCATTAGTGCACTGGAAGAAAGTGACCTCATATTTTGGTATTGATCATATCCACTAGGCGCTACACAAACCTAGACTGCCTTTTGATTACTAGCAGAAATGAAATCGGTGAGGGAAATGCTGCCTCTAACCTGTTCCTTTTTTTAAAAACAAATGTCCATTCTATAATCTTCTACTACTGAAAGCAATAATTGGAAAGAATAACATCTCGGCACATGTCCTCTGTCATGAAGCCATTACTCCGTCTTAATGAGGCCATCCGTGTCATTTAAGTCAAGCAAGACGGAGCACCTCTCGGCGCAGAGCTAAAATACACCCCCTCGCGCAATCATTAGACAACTAAATGCCCGTAATGTTTACACTGATCTTCAGGCTGTGTGGACAACCAAAGCACTTTATCCTCTCCGCATTGATTCTGCCATGGATCTTAAATCTCCTCCAACTGTTAAATGGCTGAAAACGGCATTACACGAGTCCCCCAAGTCTTTAAGCCCTAACACATTTTCTTCACCTTTTGGGCTATCCAATGTATATGAGCAGATAATTCTGCCACTTTCTTGTGATCTGCAGTCATTGGCTCTCATCCATAAATAATTGCTTACAAATTATGCACAAGAGTCTGGATTGTTTTTAATGGGCCCTCACTGTTGGATACACTCAGATATTTTTTATATAAGATTAACTTTGAAACGTCATGTTGGACTTAAAGTAGTTAAGAGCATTTTTATGTACAGTAAAATGTATCCTAGAGCAATAATGCAAATAATATATATTATATATAATTTATTATATATATATATATATATATATATATATATATATATATATATATATATATATATATATATATATATATATATGGCATGAGGTTGCAGGCCAAGTGCCTTAGTGTCCCACCGCTGACAATATACAGCCATATTGCACCGCTTACTAGTGTGATTTTGTGTTTATACAACACTTCAACGGCATAATCATGTATGTAAAAAAAAAAAGGTCAAACACAGTCAAAAAAGTCATTTTGTATGAGGAACCACTTTCTTCCGCCATTCATTCACACCTGCAGCTGACGTCAAAACAGCAAAAACTGTTGCTACTTCACTTTAGAGCTAGTATTTGAAATATTCTCTATCGTTATATCTAGTGATGACAAAACTATTTTGTGTCATTTTATGTGAGAAATTCCATTAGTCTAGAGACATTTCTTAGTATTTCTCTGTTGCAATATGGATTTGACAATAACCCTGAAAAAACTAAAGCAAACACTTCCACAAATACTACTAGAAACACTACATGGTATAAATACAACACTACAACAAAAGAGAGAGATCGACTTAGAATGTCACTTACCTGTTTCTCCTCTAAGGGCTTGTTATGCGGTCTCTGTTGCCACCTTGTGGTGGAGTGTCAACAGTCTTAGCTCAGTATGACTGGCTGATGGATGCTGATGCCCTGTATCTCTGATATTATACATATTTTAAAAAGGCACTATATCCTTATGAAAAAAGCTGCATGGTTGCAATCTAAACAACTCCATTCTCACCTAAAAAAAAAGTACATCAAAAGTGAATTATGTTGTTCAACAGCTGCAATATTTGTCAAACTTTAATGAGTTTATGGATCTGCTGTCATTCTATGTGGGCGGAGTAATACAGTAGGGCAAGGAGGCTGTACGAGTTCTGATATTGCAGAATATCGCTCGGCTATCAACCATTCAGATTCGAGAACCAGATTAGGAAAGTCATTGTATAATGGCGGTTTGTTCGAAAAAACATCGAAAAAAATAGCTTAAAGAGGCTAATAATTTTGACCTTAAAACGTTTTTTTAAAAATTAATAACTGTTTTTATTGTAACCAAAATAAAACAAATAGGACTCTCTCCAGAAGCAAAAATATTATCAGACATACTGTGAAAATGTCCTTGCACTGTTAAGCATTGTCTGGGAAATATTTAAAAAAAGAAAAAAAAATCTAATGGGGGGCTAATAATTATATATATATATATATATATATATATATATATATATATATATATATATATATATATATATATATATATATATACATATATATATAAAATTAAGTTAACTTTTTTGTTTTTTACAATTTTAGGTGGTTTGAAGATAAATCGAGGTTCGCCCCAAAAACACTTAAGAATTGTGTTGTTTCAGCTCATTTTGAAAAAGTAGTTTGAACAAACAACAAATGTCATCTTTTAGAGTGTAGCTGACTTTACTTGAAAAGTAAGTAAAACTGTTGCCTTAACATTCTTAAGATGTAAAAATAATTTACAATGTAAATTGTAAGTTCCAATGTAAAGTGTAAACTTCCGGTCAAAACATATTTTTGTAATATTTTTTTCAAGATGATTTGATAACAATTTCAGGATGTTGATTTAGCTATTTTTTTTTTTCTTGATTGAAATTTGATTGTAAATTAAGTAAATGAGTTTAGGGTTTGGAATAGGCAAAGCAAGTTTATTTATATAGCACATTTCATACACAATGGTAATTCAAAGTGCTTCACATAAACAGGAATAAAAACCAAAATAAATAAAACAACAAAATAAAACTTAGAAAATAAAAACAGCAAAGAATAAAAATTAAAAATGATTAAAAAGAATCATTTTTTAAGAAATGAAAAAGAAAAGACAAACATCATCATACGATTTCAGAGATTTTTTAGAAAATCGTCACTTTGTAAAAGAAGTCTCACGGAATGCATTTACTTGATCACATTTATTTGATCACAAATAAAGTAAAGTTACACTGCAAATAAAAATAAAAAATCAAGCTACTATAGCATATTATTTGTAGTATCTCCTTCAACTCATTCATTTAAAATTATTAAAATATTTCTTTCCAGACTTAATAACATACAGTATTATGTCTCCTCAGGTAAGCAGAACCAAGATTTCAGCTTATATAGTTTTGCTCTTCCAAAATTTTAATAATTGCTGCTTTTACAAAGTGTTAAATATCATTACAATTTAAAACAAGTTTAAAATATGTTAAAATCTTCAGAAGCAAATCTTCAATATGCCATGATCTATGTTTAAAATTTGAAACTAATGGTTTCTTTAAATAAAAAGTTTAGAAAAATAAAATGTAAATAATTAAAAAAATGTCTTTGCTCTCAATTTTGATGAGATAAATGCAACCTCACTTAACTGAAGCTCTTAAAAGGTTTTTTAGTTGTCCAGATCCTCAAAATATCTTGTTATACAGTATTAAGTATTTCTGGGCCTTTACCATTTATGTTACTCAAACCCAAATTCGGGTGATCTCAGAAATGTAAACCATTAACCATTGGTCCATTAATTAAACACAATCCTCCAGCACATTTAAGTGTTTAGAAAGCCTAAGTTTTGCATCATGCCAAGCCTCTTAAGCTGCGTGTGTGCTGCGTTCCTTAACATGCGGCAAGTCTCTTCAGCTTTCTTATTTCCACTGTGTTGGAGGGGATTAGTTCAGAAGAATATATTGATTTCTGCTTTTGTGCTTTTCCCAGCGAGATAATGAAAAGGTGGGACACGATGGAAATGCAGCAACAACAAAGGCCTAATCTAAGGTGAGAGCCATAGGAGAAGAGGCTGTCGTCACGCAGGACCTTGCGATTTAATAACTTTGAACAAAGAGCTGGCGATCTTTAATTACGCCACATGATAGGACATGCAAGCCTCTTGATATTACCTCGCCAACCTTGATCCAAATCATTGTCTGACGGAGCCGAATGGAACATTTAGAAAGAGCTTTGGATGTGGAGATAGCCCAGATTTCTTGGACAGAGGCAAAAAAACGGGAAGGTAGTGAACTAAGAGGACATTTGGAGAGGAAAATTGATGGAGACAAGAGAGGGAATTGATAGTTAGAAGACAGGAAGCAGCCGGCAAGGTGATTATGCCCATCTCGCCTGTATGATTTAGAGCCCTCTAACCATATAATACAACAGAGAGAATTCATCAGAGCGCCAATATACGGCAGGAGCCAATTTACACTTTAAGTTTCAATGATTTCCTAGAATGGATCTGCAGGAAAATATGGCTTTCTTCTTTGAACACACTTCTTACGGCTCTCACATGGCATTGCGTGCGTCATTTTCGTTAGTAAAAAGGAATTGATGGCATAGGCAGATGCACAATGCTGGAACCATGGAGACCGATGTAATGTTTGTCAGCAGCCCTGGTCAAATTGGCTAATTTGTGTAGAAGAACATGACAAAGGTGTAATTGCTCTTAACATTTGCCTTTGCATTACCTCTCTAGGGAGCCCATTTATGCAGCCATTTATTGCTCTTTGATTGAAAAGCCTACATGCGTTTTTGAATGAAGTGCTGTCTACACATCGCTCTTTGAGTTTATAATTCATGAACTTGTTTTATGTTCCTCTTCGGAATAAGGGTTTGAACTGTCAAGCTTTTTTACAGCAGCGATTATTTCAGAATGTTGGGTTATTTTGTGAAGTTAAATTCTGCATTGTATTATAAATATTATGAGATTATAAAATGTATGAAAAATGTTTATGCTATTCTCCACTGGTAACTAAAAACATTGAGCACTGGTAGTAGTACATGTCGATAGCATGTCGTACAGCAATTCGGGGAAATGAGGACAAAGAAGAATCTAACTCCACTTTACTTACAGGGAAAACCGTAATAGATTGACAATAGCAAAATAATACACAACCGAGAAATTGTGTTTTGGGGTAACTGGCCTTTCAATGCAATGTACTTATCTAAACAAGGATCAGGTGCACATAATCAATGAAACAACAAGTAACTATGACAAGAAATGAAAACATGCTTAAAAAGCAGGGGAATTGTGTATTTCCTTCTTTATCAGGGATCTCCACAGTGGAATAAACTACCATTTACTGTTTTACCAAAGTGAATGCCCTTTTTGCTGCAAGCCAGCCAAGAGAGTTCACTTTATTGTGCTACTCCTAGTGCTGGAAAACAAACAATAACCAAGTTTTTTTTTTTTTTTTTTTTTTGTCAAACATTTAAGAAGTTGGATCCCAAAACTTGAAGTATATAATTAAAATATTCACTCACCGTCCACTTTATTACTGTAGGTACACCTGCTCAACACAAATTTCTAATCAGTCAATCACATGGCAGCAACTCAGTGCATTTAGGCATGTAGACATGGTCAAGACGATCTGCTGCAGTTTAAACCAAGAATTAGAATGGGGAAGAAAAGTGATTTAAGTGACTGAACATGGCATGTATTTTGGTGCCAGACGGGCTGGTCTGAGTATTTCAGAAACTGCTGATCTACTGGGATTGTCACACACAACCGGGTTAACAGAGAATGATCCAAGAAGAGAAAATATTCGGTGAGTGCCAGTTCTGCGGGCGCAAATGCTTTGTTGATGCCAGAGGTCAGAGGAGAATTGCTGGTTTGAGCTGATAGAAAGGCAACAGTAACTCAAATAAGCACTTGTTACAACTGAGCTATGCAGAAAAGCAGCTCTGAATGCACAACACATCCAACCTTGAGGCGGATGGGCTACAGTAGCAGAAGACCACACTGGGTGCCACTCCTGTCAGCTAAGCACAGGTAACCGAGGCTACAATTCGCACAAGCTCAATAGAAGAACAATAGAAAGATGATAGAAGATTGGAAAAATGTTACCTGGTCTTATGAGTCTCGAATTCTGCTGCAACATTCAGATAGTAGGGTCAGAATTTGGCATCAAAGGCATAAAAGCATGGATCCATCCTGCTTTGTGTCAACAATTCAGGCTGGTGGTTGTGGTGGTGTAATGGTGTGGGGGATATTTTCTTGGCATACTTTGGGCCCATTAGTACCAATTGACCATCGTGTGAACGCCACAGCCTACTGAGTATTGCTGCTGACCATGTCCATTCCTTTATGACCACAGTGTACCCATCTTCTGATGGCTACTTCCAGCAGGATAATGTGTCATGTAATAAAGCACAAATCATCTCAGACTAGTTTCTTGAACATGACAATGAGTTCACTATACTCAAATGGCATCCACAGTCACCAGACTCAATCCAATAAAGCAACTTTGGGATGTGGTGGAATAGGAGATCCGCATCATGGGTGTGCAGCTGACAAATCTGCAGCACCTGCGTGATGCTTTCAAGTCAAAATGGACCAAAATCTCTGAGAAATAGTACCTTGTTAAATCTATGCCACAAAGAAATAAGGCAGTTCTGAAGGCAAAAGAGGGTCCAACCTGGTACTAGTATAGTGTACCTAATAAAGCTGTTGGGTATAAGCTGTTGTTTTGTGGTGTTTTTATTGTTTTGATTCTCTAAAGTGAACATCTATAAATGTCTTTTCAATTGTGAGTGTTGGAGTTAGGGGGGTCTGTACACTTTTATTTTATTTATGTATTGGGCCCGGGACTCACTTTTTACACCACTGGTATTGATCGTTATTCATATATGCAATTTCGTACATTTATTCAATCTTTTAACATTCTGTTAGATTTGTTTTCATAATTTAATGATTTATTTAATATGTTTTTTTTATGTAAATGTTACATTTGGCAGATGCTAATTTTCAGAGTAATTACGAGTTATGATTTTTCCCTCTATCCGCTTTAATTTCTCATCATCAGCAGTTAGTAAATTCAGTGGGTTTGTTACTGTACTTAACTCACTTGTGCAGGTTGCCACTTTGACTCCACATTAAAATTAAACATGCATTTTCATTTTTAGCAAAAAAGCCAACATCTTGTCAACATGAGTCAGTTCGCTTTGACTGACCTCTGAAAAAACTCCCACAATCTCTTTGTCATCTGAGATTTCTGTTCAGATCTGGTTTTTAATGAGGAATGTACAACATGATTAGGACCTACAGACTCACTCAATGTACTACACTGAACTGGTCACGGTTGAGAAAGACATTTCTGAGCCTGGAAGATGAAAGCTTCTCCTGTCCACCACAATTCTGATGCAAGAATGGCATGTTAAAATGAAACGACACATTTCTGTTTCAGATAGATTTCCAGATTACAGCTTTAGAGAGAGATTTTTGATCAAGTTGGATTTTTATTATCATTATTTTACGATGTCGCTAAAAGCGAAGTGACAGCTGAGATTCAGCATTTCAGAATATTAAGCACTTGCTAGACAAGCAGGCCTTTGTCTTCAGGACAGGCCGAAAGAAAAGAGGGGGCGAGAAAACAACAGAATCTGAGTGAAGAGGAACAAGGCAGTCTTTATAGAGCATGTTAAATCTGAGGAAGATATGAAGAGTGAGAAAGGCCTTCACATGCTTAAGACTGGCATCCGGCGGTCCTTAAATGGACATTGGATTTAGGATTAATGTGATGAGAGCCTGAATGTTGTGTCAAGCCATGCACTTTCATAAAAAGGTCTCATGGAAAATTGTGACTCAGCCAAACACAAAAAAGAGAATAACAAACCACTTGAATAGGCATATGCGTGCATGTTAAAATAAGCAGGTGAAAACCTTGGTTTGTAGGTGAACTAATGCCGTAGCTGATTTTCATGAGTGTTGTGATGATAAATGGCTGAAAAGTAGTGTGCGACATCATTCATCACGGAGAAACAGTGTCTGTGTTCAGCTGTGTCTTTGACAGTACTGCCATCTTGTGGTGAGGGTCTAAACTCTTCTAGAGATTTTTTTTCTCCATCATTAACAGATTTGAAGGAGAGATAATGATTTTGACAATCATAATGAACATGATAACGATGATAAAAAGGGGTGAATGATGAACCACTTAGCAGATGAGTAGCCTAAGATCATTCAGATTTTAATTTTATTAATAACAGGCTAGCTATTTCTACGTGTGTTAAATAACACCTGTTCCATAACTGGTTTAACAGTTTAACTCATCCTAAACTGACATTTCTTTATTTACTGACTTGTTCCAAATGTGTTTGAATGTCTTTCTCCTTCTCCTGTTAAACACAAAACAAGATATTTTATATAGAAATGTAATATATATATATATATATATATATATATATATATATATATATATATATATATATATATATATATATATATATATATATACTAGTATACACTAAAAACACTAGTATTTGATTTTTCTATACTATGGAAGTCAATTGTTACAGGTTTTCAGCAATTTTTTTTTATGATTGTGCTTGATAGAACAAAGAAACTTAAGCAGGTTTGAAAGAAGTAAATGATCAGTAAATGAGGAATTGTCAGTTTTGTGTAAACTATCCCTTTTAGAACAAAACATCAGCATATATAAGATTGGAACCACTTGAGGGAGAGTACTGCATATTACTGCATATATATATATATATAATCAATATATAATCAATATATAATCAATAATTAATATGCAATACTCTCCCTCAAGTGGTTCCAATCTTATATATGTTGATGTTGTATGTATGTGTGTGTGTGTGTGTGTGTGTATATATATATATATATATATATATATATATATATATATATATATATATATATATATATATATATATATATATATATATACACATGAACATTATTGAGCATTTCTAGGATGAAATGAAGGAGGAGGTAATAAATATGAATCCAAAGTATCTTGATGGATTCTGGGAGTCCTGCAGTAATGCTTTCTTTGCCATTCCAGATGACTTTATTAATAAGTTATTGGAGTCATTGCAGAGATGTATGGATGCAGTCCTCCAAGCTCATAGGAGTCATTCACATTATTAATGCTCTTCCCACTGCACCATGCACTTATATTCTATACTGTACATTATTTCTGCTAAGTGACAAGACTTTTGTCTCAGCAAAGTCAGACCTTACTGTCTTAATTAAATAATTTAAAATCAAGACATGATCATACTTATTTTTGTAAAAAAAAAGTTTAATCTCGAGGCCTTTGCCTTTCATATAAGCCACTTCTGATACCAATTGATCAACCAGAAGACAAGTTATTATAATGCACTGTAAAAAATGCACTTTAATTGTAAAACAATGTTAAAAAGCTTAATCTATTTGTGAGGAATTATAAATGAATGAATGAATGAATGAATGAATGAATGAATGAATGAATGAATGAATGAATGAATGAATGAATGGACAATAATGAATAATTGTAAAAACTGGTGCACATTTCACATTCTTTAATCGATTTTCAATTTTGACCAAAAAAAAATCATGTTTTTTTCTGAAAACCACTCTGTGGTGTGTTTGTGTGTAGGTGCTGCTGCATGCAAGCGTGTAAAACAACACTGCAAAGTGTGGATTCATTGAAATATTTTATTTTAATATTAATATTTAATTGTTCAAATTCAAGGTGGCTCAGTGGCTCAGTAGGTAGCACCATCGCCTCACAGCAAGAAGGTCACTGGTTCGAGTCCCGGCTGGACCAGTTGGCATTTCTTTGTGGAGTTTGCATGTTCTCCCCATGTTGGCGTGGATTTCCTCCAGGTGCTCTGGTTTTCCACAGTCGAAAGACCTGGTTGTTTCTCAGTGGGTTGCGATTGAAAATACATCTGCTGTGTAAAATATATGCCTGAATAGTTGGCGGTTCATTTCACTGTGGTGACCTTAGATAAATAAAAGACTAATCCGAAAGAAAATGAATAAATTAATGTTCAAATTCAAGTAATTTTAGAAATCTTTCTGACAAATTAGTAAAATCCAGAGCTTTTGAAGGATAGTGTAGGTGTAAATGGACAATATTTTGGAGCTGGACTGTGATGCTTAAATAAGGACTTTTAAGGTTACTAAATAAATCTTGTACATTTTTGTTATATAAACTGTTACATTGACTTATATTTACCAACAAATGATGGTAAGAAGGTAAGAATTCTCATATTGGAGTGCTGATGTCAGAAAATTGGTTCCATAAATAATCATTGGTATGCATGCCTTCAACACAACATAGTAACATTGATTATTTAATATAATTGGCTTCTATGCATATTAGCACGCATCTACCAAAATGCAGAAACTTCTGTCGTCATTTATTTACCTTCTCTTGTGCCATTCCACATGAATGATTGATGATGAGTTTCTTCTTTTATTTCTTAAAGCATTCTGACATTGTCGTTCAATCACTGGAAGCTGCGACAGTAACTGCAGCTGTGGACTGAATGGATTACAATAGCTTTATTGTTCACAATAACCGATTGTTACTTTGTGATGGTGTGTTCTGTGCTGTTTAGACTCAGACGAGAAACACAATGACATGAATTGGAAGGTGAGACTTACAGTTATTTTATTCATTTAAATACCATAGTACATCAACACAGTCATTTCCACACACAATGGTAAAGTTGAGGTTAACACCAGGTTTTATTTTCACGTTCTGCACTGCAGCACAACATGAGTGTTAGTTCAGCTCCGTGCAAATACAGTCAAAAACTGAGTTCAAGTGCTGAACCAAATCAAGAGCTTTCTGTGCAGTCCTTCCTCTTTAAGTGCAATACAAAAGAAACACGACAGCTAAAACAAACTCGTGTTTAAAAAAGAAACATCGTTTTAGATTTTGTAAGTGCTTTTGAGGTGAGTAGATTAGTACATAGTTTAAGAAAGACCCTTCACATTTTAGCAAAAATCATACAGAGTTCCTTAAAAATCTACTTTGCGACATTTGTGAGATTTTAGATCAAACCCTGGTTGTGCCAGGATAAGACATCATCTAGTTGTCTTTCTCATTGACTTCAGCTCCCCCCACTCACTCTACTATGTGCTCCGTGGTCCGCTTATTTCTTATACACAGGCTGGTACAGCAGTAAAAACAACATTTTCGGTTAATACTAAATCATTAATAATATACAACAATATCTTAATTACATCATTATGGTCTTTCATTTAATAAAGCACCCACCGTGCGATCATTTTCTGAGACATTTGCCTTGTTAATCATCATTATGATCCAACTGACAGCACGTCAGTCGCTTTGCCAGTTTCAGTGTACGATGACATCATCAGTCTGTGACTGTTGTCTGCTGGTGCTGCTGAAACTGGCTTAAAGGGGGCTGTTCACACAGGGTATGTTTTTGCATTCCACTGCCATACTATTCTGTTATTATTCGATACAAACCTCCACTAGACATTATCCCTTTTCACACAGTGATACCGTAAAATTACCGGAACGACTTTACCGGTACATTCAAAAAAGCGCTGTTTACATAGGCAAGAACGTTCCCAAATTTTTCTAGAAAAGACTGTTCATGAATCCATTCCAAAATACTGGTTAATCTTGCAAACATTGACCAAAAAAGACCTCTAAATGGCTGCGCTTGTATTTGTAAACACAGAAGGAGTCTGGCTTTTGTTGATGGTTGATGGTACATAATATGTATGTGTGCTGGCGCTCACCGACTGCTTCACGTGAACTGCAGCAACAGAAGCAGAGCTTGAGGGTAGAACAAACAGCAGTTTATCATAAAAACTTTATCGATAATTTTTAGTTGCATTAGGAAGGAACTTAGAAACTTTATCTGACTTACATCCAGCAGCTAAATGTGCCTGGAAAATATTCAAAGGCTTTTTTTTGTAAACAGCGCAAATGTGAATGCGTCTGAGTGTTCTGACTGGCTGGAGTAGAATTCTTAAGTCAGCTAATTCTAGACCTGAACGCGCTCTTTCTGGCAATTTTCCTTCTCCGTTCACACAGCGCAGCATTCTGGCAAATTACTGCTAATGTTACACCAAATTTACCGGTATTTTCAAAAAGGGGGATGATTCCACATGATGATCCCACATCACACATGATCCCATTCCAGAACAATTGCCTGTAATTTTCCAGAAAGGTCTGTATGTGTGAAAGGGGCTATTGTCTCCTGGTTTCACTTTTACACAATGTTAGAATTCAGGAGTGACAGCTGTATTTCAATATGGAAGTGAATCCTCCACATTTTAGTTTTGTTTGTGAACGCGACTCGCTCCTGAAGTTGCAATGATTGACCATAATAAAGGGCTGGAAGCTTTTATTTTTGGTCAAAGTCATATTTAAGTGACTGGAGAATGCTTATTGTTGATTATTTAAACTAAATTGCTGGTAACAGATGCGCTGTGTTTGGTTATTGTTTTGTAGGAGAAAACAATATGGAAGTGTACACTGAAAAAAAAATATTCAAAGATGATTCCTTGCATTTACTAAAAAAATGTTAAGGTAATCGGTTGTAAACAGTTTATTTGGACTGAATTTAAACAAACAAAGATGAACATTGCTACATTCAATTTGTTTGTTTAAATTCAACCCATTCAACCCCAGAATTTATTTTTCTCAGGTGTATGGCTAACGGCTTCTTTTGTGTTCAACTGGAGAACAAAACTAAAACAGGTTTGTAACAAGTTAAATGATAAATGATGGCAAAATTTTTTGTTTTGGGTGAATTTTTTCTTCTAAGTATGTTTGGGGCTTAGTGATTTAGTTTATATAGATAATTAAGTTGCTGGCACTGGTTGCAGTAGTATATTATTTGCTTATTTTAAAGATGAAGCATTTCAGTTTAATGTTTTTTTTTTTTTGCTTACTCTTTTTTGTTGCTCTTTTTAATCTAGATCTGTCAAAAATGTGTCAAGATATACCACATTCCGTGAGATTACTAGTACAACACATCTCCGATCAGTTTATGAGATAAACCCTTTCGCACATTAGTTTTACAAAATCCAGCTGACCCCTCAGCATTCCCATTTTAATGTGACTGTTTTTAAAAACATGTCACTTTAAAGTTTCCATGGTGATGTGTAAAGTTTATCACAACACACTGCAGCCCGATGTTTTATGTATAGATAGTTTTTATTTCCCTTTTCTGCACTTCACTTGAGAGATTAGAGCTGCAGGATTTACAACATGATAATTTATCAACATTTTACCAAATACATAGAAGTTTGTGACTGTTTAACTGGGAGAAGAACAGAATAAACATTCTACCTATCTAAACAATGCGTATCTCATCTGAATAAAGCACATTGTCTGATAATGTTTAAAAATAATTGTTATTGTCATCTTCATAGACATCAGTTTGTACATTACCATAAGTGTTATGGTTTGTAATATATACACTAATGTCTACGGAGATCAGTGTGTGTATAACAAACCATAAATGTTATGTTTTGCAAGTACTTGTGTGTATGTAAATGTCTAAAAACCTAAAATAAACATTATTTGTTTGAAAACACTGCTAAATTGTGTTATATTACTTTTTTTCTGGCGCAGTGCGAGCAATCACAAGAAAGCAGATTTGAGTTTAGCTGACGTACTGAGCATTCTGATCACACCCGTGTGATTGTGCGCATCAAATGGGTTAAAACAATAATAATTGTTACAACAAATATTCTGTTAACATAGTTGTGATAAGCTAATATCCAGTCACTTTCAAACACACATTTGTGAAGTCGTCTTCAGTAATCTTGTTCTATATCTCCGTTTCTTTTGCGACTCTCGATCTCAAAATTTAAGAACTTGTCTCTAGCTATCCTGCGACTTGCATTTTATCATTCAACCACACTGCTTTTGCATTGCTTTCAATGTAATCATGGCCTTGATCAATGTCTTTTACCATTGACTTTGACGCTTCATCAAACCAATTAATAAATGACTCCATAATCAACTCACTTTAAGTTTGAAATTTTTGCAAAAACATCCACTGTGTGAATGACCCCCTGTTCTTCCCCATGTGTTCTTGGTTGCAAAAAAAACAAATGCTGGTCACCGTTTATTATGACATCGCTTATTTGCTACTTCTCAAACGGCTCATGCCACAGCAACAATTTCTTTTTCTGGAACCGAATCATAAACCAGCCTTTACGCTACATCGCACAGACCCTTTCCTGGTTAATGCAGCAACAGTCTAGTGAAACAATATTCATCTCAAGGGAATATGGATCACTTCAATGGGAAAATAAATCATCCTTCCTCTTTCTATCTGATGGATCGGTGTCGGTTTATGGGCAAAGACTGAGGAGCTACACAATTCATGATACAAGAGCTGAATGCATTTCATGGTCATTAAAAGGCCAGACAGGTTCAGACTATTAAGACGAAGCCTTCATATCCTTTCTCATCAGTAGCCATCTCACATAGGTATACATAAACATTCAAAAATGCACACACACACTCACCACAAGCACCTGTTCGCATACTCACACAGGGACGCATGCATGTAGTCAGGCACGTAAGAGTATACATTTAACACAGATTAGTTTTGTTGCTCAGACTGTTGTTGTAAATAAAGTGCTGAACTTCTAATAGAAAAAATTCACATATGCACAGAACACACAAAGGCATTCGTATCAGGGTATGAGTAAAGGTAAAGGCCATAGTCATAGCCCTTGTATACAAAAGGAGCATCATCGTGACAAAAGGACATCATAACTATGAAGAAGCAAGTCAATTCTTCTCAAAAGCCTCTTTGGCTGGAATAGTTCACCCAAAATTGACCCTTCTGTCTTTGTTTACAGAAGAAGAAAAAGAATAATCCACACAATTAAAGTCACTGGAATGCAATAATATGTTGGAACCCACTGACTTTCACTGTATGGAAAACTTGTTGAAGAATTCTGCAAAATATCACAGAGGTAAGATGAGTAAATAATTAACTTTCATTTTTGGGTGAACAGTCCCTTAAAAATTTCAACAATATGCAAAATTTCCCCGAAAAGCAACATTGAGCAAATTTCTAACAATTCAGAATCATTAAATGTTGTATCAAATTAATAAATAGCCAGAGTTGCATCTCAGATCCTTTAATTAGACTATACTGCAAACCAGTGACATCACATCCTGCTACAATCCTCTTCACTGGAACTAAATGACAGGAGCCCAATCCCAAATGGCACACTTCATGCAAACTTAAATGTCTACAGACACACAGAAGCCACTATGAGCAGGTGTCCATAAAATACCAAAAAGCAGGGGTGTCCAAACATGCTACAGAATCTCTGTCTTGCAGACTTTAGCTCATGGCTAATCAAGGTCTTTACTAAAAACCTCTAGGCAAGTGTGCAGGATGTTGGCTTTCAAAAAGCAAGACTGGACACCCGTCATATACAGTAGCTATCCATCATTTCCTCTTTCAGAAGAGTGGTCATGAGGGCTCCCTTTGCCTTAAGTGCTCTGTCAATGCACACTTCTGCAGAGACCGCTTTGAGGTGCAATTTGGGATTGGCCTTTGCAATTCTGTGAAATTACATCATACTATCCATCTCACAGACTAGACATCAAAAGGCAGGAAAGTGTGCACTGGCAGTGCAAAACCAATCGATTGCATTCGCAGATAATCATACACGAACCTCAACGTGGCACTGGACGGGTTGGACATGCTAAGGCAAGTCTGAAATCTTTTAGATATTGATTTTCATTTGGTCTGTTAAAGTATGTGAAGCCAAAACCAAAGATTGATTTAAAAGTCAATAGAGTAGGGGACATTAGATTTGAATATTTAAGAAAAAAAAAGATTAACCAATCATCTTTCAGTAGGCTGTTGTTTAAAACAAAGCTTCTAATATTTAACTGACATCCAAATCATGTGATCTGAGCTCTGCTGCTCTGGTCTGATGACATGGGATTTAATTACTAGCACGATAATGTTCTCTGTGCATTAGTCTTACTGTAAATTCAATTCCCATGGAACGCAATAAAAATATGTGTGATTTGAATGCAATGTAAGTGAAAAAGACATGTGAGTAACATATACTTAAAAGCAGCACATTGCATTAAAATGATTTTGAATCCAGTAATGGTCGACCTAACTATCTTGTATACCAGGTTTAAAAGGTTGTCATGGCACTCATCAAACAGATCGGCTAACAGATCTGAGCACCTTTCAGCAGGCAATCCATTGTTTTCGAACCATTCTCAAACTCTAATGAGGTTTTAAAGCATGTCACCAGTTTGGTCAACAGAAAGCAGTTGGTTAAAAACGTCTTGGCAGGCCACATAACCAAACCATTAACAACAAATATAAGATACACGAAAAAATGTTAGTTGTTTCAGTTCTTGTAGACCAGCGCGATCCTTCCTGCATGTGCAAGCAAGGTCCCTACCACGACATCTACTCCTGCTTCTCTTCTAGATACGTCTTCACCCGTTTGCGCACGTAGAACGCGGTGAGTGCGCTGCAACACGCTGTGAAGATAAAAAGAGCCACTGCATCATGAGCCAAATCACCATGGAGATGTTCGTAGAGACGTCTTCTCTCTGTGTAATCCAGTCGAACAGCTTCGATCTGCACTAGAGTGCAGAGCACAAGGAACACATGGAAGATCTGATGGCCCTGCCCGATGAAGTCGCAACGTCCTGGGAACCATCGCTCGGGATGGGGGTACGAGAAGAAGTAGGCGCTGATTAAAAAGAAGAGGACTTGGTAGCAGTGGTAGACCACTGCCTGGTCGGCACACCAATGTTCAGAGCTGTAGCATCTATAGATGCGATGCAACACCGGACTGATGTCTAAACAGTAGGCCAGGCCCGAGGGCACAACTTGAAATAGCTTGTGAACAAACTTTGGCAATTTTGGGCTGGCGTACTTGCCATAGCAGCAGCCCGTACAGGACAGCCAGGCCAAGAAGGCTGAGGCTGGCAAGAAAAAAGTTCGCACTTGAGCGTGCCATTCTTCTTCCACCACATAATAGAAGTGGGCGAGGGCACTACCATATTGGTATACAGCTACACCTACGTAGTCCAAAAAATAAAAGGTGTAGTGGGAGATCTCAGACTTGGCCGAGAGAAGATGTGCCAATGCACTGCACCCCAAGTAGGTGAATGCGGCCAGGAGTAAGATGAACATCGGTTGGGCGTGCGGATCTCGCAGGAAGTCTACGGTTTCAGACAGCTCCTGAAACTTGACTAAAATAATGAGGGAGGCCAGAAGGTGTGTCCACACATTTACAGATTCGTTATGCCTCTGGAACAAAGTAAGGAAGTAGTAGCGCCAGTTCTGGTCAGGCGGCCTGTAGCCCGTGATTATGTGTGACTCACGGAAAACCCATGGCACGTCGCTCACCATCACAGTACAGGGCAGTTTTGGGAAGGCTGACTCCAGGAAACGAGGGATCTGGCGAAGCTGCTGTGCGTTGATGAACAGCCGCCCAATCTGCTCCATCACAACCGTCGCCATGGTGAGGATTAATTAAGCTGCAGTCTTTTGTGAGATCTGTATGGGAGAAGCATTCAACAGTTAAATATTACCCTTGCACTCACAAGTACGTTCACCTCTCATCACTTTAAATTGACTACCAAATTATGCGAATGCATGCATAAAAAGTAACTTGTGATTTTTCTTTTGGCCCTGAACGGTGTAAACATTCACACTTCACCTCAGATTATGTACTGTTAAACATTCTGTAGTGGAAACAACACGTAGAAATGAGTTTAAATAATATTTTGCAAAAAAACAATCAACTACTAAGATTCTTTCCTTCCTAATTTAAAAGTAATCCTTTATTGTGTATTTTATACACAAACCTTTGGATAATAATATCTAACAGATTATTTTGTAATGATTGTAAATCATCTCACATATACAGCTTTTCCCTTATAATAAATCAGACCAGAATTTCTTATTGTGGGAAAAGAATTAATGCCTCCAAAGATTTTTTTTTTCTTTAAATTAGTTAAAATATTTGGTTGAATATTGTTAATAAACACTAATAAACCATTTTAATAAACCAATTAATAAACTAAAATCTTTTTTCAGCCTTGATTTTATTTTAAATTGTTGTAAATAATCGCAATTAAGATTAACTGATTAAAAAATGGTTAAATTTAATTATTAATATTAAGACGGATATGGAATATATATATATATATATATATATATATATATATATATATATATATATATATATATATATATATATATATATATATATATGCCATGCCTAGAAAAATATACATACAGTTTAACTCAGAATTATTAGCCCCCCTTTCCATTTCATTTGTTTCAAATATTTCCTAAATTATGTTTAAGAGGGCAAGAAAATGTTCACAGTATTTCCTATACTATTCTTTCTTCTGGAGAAACTCTTATTTGTACAGAACAAACCATCAATATACAATAACTTGCCTAACTACCCTATCCTGCCCAGTTAACCGAAAATAACCTAGTTAAGCCTTTAAATGTGACTTTAAGCTGTATAGAAGTGTCTTAACAAAAAAAAATCTAGTAAAATATTATTTACTGTCTTCATGGCAAAGATAAAATAAATCAGTTATTATAAATGAGTTATTAAAACTATTATGTTTAGAAATGTGTTGAAAAAAATCTTTTTTCCGTTCAACAAAAATTAGGGAAAAAATAAACAGGGAGGCGAAAAAATCAGGGAGCTAATAATTCAGTGGGGCTAATAATTCCTACTTCAACTATATATATATATGTATATATATATATATATATATATATATATATATATATATATATATATATATATATATATATATATATATATATATATATATATATATATTTCTAAGCCTGGCACGATAACTGGTTTCAAGGTTTACCATGGTTTTGAAAACTCAAGGTTTTAAAGCTGCCAAAATTTTCTATTATGCTGTTCCTGCTGTATTTTTAATTTTTTAATGTGTTTTTTTAGGGTAACAGCAGTAGTCACATCAAAAGCTATCAGTCAGGCCACGATTTAGCAAACATTTTAAAAACTAATCACTTATAAACCAACATCAAAACATGCTATAGAGCTGAACAATGCAGTGGCTTTACTTTACATCCAAAGAACAGAAAGATGTAAAGAAAACAGTGTTTTTGGATCTAATGAAGACAGAAAATGTCAATGATTTATTTTAATTACTTAGCCTGACATGTTTACTGTTCCAAAATATTTTACATTTTTATAATATATATATATATATATATATATATATATATATATATATATATATATATATATATATATATATATATATATATTGTGTTCAATGGGGATTGTGGGGTTTTGCGCCATGCCCTTCCAGCGGCAACCCAACACTGGGAAACACCCATACACACACACACACTACCAGTTCAGGTTAATCAATTAACCAATATTGCATGAATTTGGACTGTTGGGGAAACCGGAGCACCCGGAAGAAACACACGAACACGGGGAGAACATGCAAACTCCACACAGAAATGCCAGGGCTCAAACCAGCGACCTTCTTGCTGTGAGGCATTCGTGCTACCCACTGCGCCACCATGACACCTGCCTAATATATATAATATATACTGTTCAAAATTATTATTAATTCTGTTCTGTTTACACCATCACATTTTGTCTTGAAACCATAAGCAAAAAGCTACCAACACATTTTAGTGAAAACATAGAAAAGTTGAAACCTGTTATTCTTCATTTTAAACATCAATTCCTGAGAATCATCTCCTGGTGTTGAATGTTTGGATTTAAAATATCAAGGTTTCATTTGCTTATCTCAATTCTGAATGAATGGAAACGATGCTTAACCACGACCTAGGTGCCCATGCAAATGAATGTGTTAAAATGAAATATTAGAATCGTGAAGCCATTCTTTTATGAAAAGCATGTTACTTATTGTAAATGAGTTGCAAATTAAAAACCAGTTTGTCCTGAATATTAAGACATCGTGATCCAAATGGGGCGTATCTTCTCGACGCTCTTATGAATAGACATCATCGCTTACGTAACATCTGCTCTCTATCTCTCTCTCTGCGTAAAGCTCCTCGTGCACGTGAATTATTGTTAAAACGAAATTATCACTCAATAACGTCTGGAAAAGCAAAGGCCTAGAAAGATTAAGGCATTTTCAAACCTATTAAAACGACGAGAGAAAGTGTGAGGAAAAGGCAGAGGACATTTTTAGTGATGGCATGCCAAAAAGCACTGAAGCCTTCCCACACCCTCGAGCGCTTTCTCTCGTAAAATCTCGAAAAAGAAACGTGAGACGCCGGAAGCGCAACAATGAAATGTCTTGACGATATTCAAGGTCTACAGGTGCATAAGCAACAACACAACGCGTTTTCTTCTTCACCTGATACTGTATCGTATTAAGCAAATGTCGGTAATGTATTGTGCTCTAATGATAATTCATTTTCGTCGTTTTCATACCATACACGCGCATTTAACGTACTAAACAACAGTGGTGTCTGTTTTTAAAAAGTTTAACATCTCAAAGCCATATATAGTGCAAATGGGGATTTTATTTTTTACCTTTTTCCTGCCTTAAACATCGGTAAATGAACTGGTTTACCTTATAAGAGATAATCTCATCGGTCAGTCATCTGCATTCAATCCCGCCGTCATAAACGTGTTGAATAAAACAAATAACAGAAAGAAAGTTCCATGATGAAGATTTTTAGGTGAATATTTGTTGAGCGGGAGAGGCTCCTGTCAGCTTCCCTGCAGTACCGCTGTCAGATGGCCGTAATCTACAGATTTCTGATTGGCAGTCGGAACTGTCAAATCGGAACGGCCGGACAGCATTGTCCCCGCCTTCGTTCAGGCTAACAAGCCAATAGGAAACATCCCTTAAGGTGGCGACACCCTGTAAAATGTATGGACGGTGCAACGTGAATCTACCGTCTTCATGTTAAAGCCGCCTACATGTCCTCTTTAATAAAACACAACGCGAGACGGTGTGGTAAGACATAGACAAAATATATATTTATATTATTACGCAAGTGTGCCTATGATTGTGCACAATATGATGTAACTGTTTAAAGGAGAGTTCTCTGATAAAAATACAATTCTGTCAGCATTTTGTCACCCTCCACTTATTCCAAACTCTATTCCAGAATATATATATATATATATATATATATATATATATATATATATATATATATATATATATATATATATATATATATATATATATATATATATATGTAACCACTTAAACATGAAATGCATCTTCTTTTGTCTTCAAATGCTCAAAAAAAGTTTGGCATCATTTTAGGGTTTGTAAATGATAAGTTAATGTTCATGTTGGGGTGTTTCTGTCTCTTTAACAAAGCATATTCATGCATAATACCTCATGTATACGTTTTGTTAACCTGTAATTTCCTTTGATTGCATTCTAATATATATTCAAGGTACATTTTGTATATTATGTATGTATTGTGAGTGAATTGTTGTTTATTTCCAAGCTATGTGAAGGCTTATCTCATCTCCCACACAGTCACTCTGGCTGACAATGTGCCCTTGTCAAACTAGTGTTAAGACTGGACAACAAAAACAAAGGTCTATATTGTGAATTTAGACACAGGAAGGCAAAAAAAAATTGCTTGTTAGTCAAGTAATAATCCACTATGCAGCCCTGCACCATCATAACGTTGTCAAAGAGAGAAAGAGGTCTAATGTTTCTTTCTCATATACTGTAAGTTTGCTTTTATGATAATCTGATTGATGATTCATATCTGGTCATGACAAAGTGCAAGAGATTGGTGGTGATTTAGGTGGTGATTTCACTCCATATTTCCGATTTATTGAGTCATTCAGATTGAGTCACGGTAATGTGTGAGTGGTTGGAGGTGATTTAGACATTGCACTTCATGCAGGTTCGTACAACACAGACAAACAATTGATTTCATTTTTATTTTATTCGATTAAAAAAACATTTATTCACACAACATAGTACTGGACATGATCTTTTTGGATGCATGTAATTGCTTCTAAGGGAGTTCAGAATCATAAAATAAGGTTGGATTCATTTTTAGAAAAAGATTGATGCACTATTTCTCAACACATAATAATGTGACGGCATGTGGACAAGCCATTTATCACTGCAAAGCTGTTAACTACTTCCATAAATGTTCATGCATCTAACTGTTCCTGCAACAAAGGATGAATCAATAATAGCTGTCGATGTCTCAATGTTTTTTTTTTCTGAAATCATTTTGAGACACGTTTATTCTAATAACTGCTTGACAAACTCACAACCACTAGATGCCAGTATTGTTCAAATACAGTCTCAAGCGACATTTTTATTAGTTTTTTAATGTTCACACATTGCAAGTAGTTTCTTTTTTTATTAGTGCATATTGAATATGAATAACTATAAAAGTATGGTCCAGTAAAGGAAATGCTTGCGGATAATGAAATGTGTTGTTAACACTAAGAATACCATGCAGATTACAAAGAGTACATCAAAAAGTGTCCAAAAGATCTGATTATTATGGCAAAACCTATTTTCCAGTAACTGCCATTCAACTCCATAATGTACAAATTGTGAAAGTTTTTTTTACTCCACATTACACTCTGGCTGACTGACAGATCAACAAAGAGGCAGTGGCAAAACTGGCACAATAACAAACAACTGTGCAACTTTATTAAGCTCAAAGGATGGCAGTACTGACATACAAGGGAACAGGTGGACTTGCACAATGCAGTATACCAAGTATATATTAGACCTATGCATAACACAGGCATGCTTCCCTACGCTGCTCGTTTTAAACGCTATAGAGTTGCAACTGGACAAATCTACAGGTTAGAGGGGATGATGAAAGACAGAACTGATTACACACAAAGTGATGAAATTTTGTGCACCAGCTTTTCCCCAAAACTCCTTAATAAAAAAGTGGCAAGTACATGGATCCAAACACGGAAAACTGGCCATTTAATGGAACAAAAAATAAATCTTTGGATACATTAAAAAACCCAATACTATACCCTAAATGAAAAGGAAAATGAGAGGTGAAACTTAGTTTTCATCCTCGCCTCCCTCTTTTGTTTCTTTGTTCTTTCGTACCTCTTCAAGCTTCTTGTCCTGAAGTAAACGAACAAAAAATAAACATTTGTAATCAATTTACTAAAGCATTTATGGATGACATAATATACATGCATTTAACTTTTCCATACACACACCTTCTCTTTGAATTTCTCATTCATAGCTGCCATGCGTGCTGTGCGGTTTTCTTTGTTGGCTTCCATTTTCTGGTTAAGTTTCTCCTCTGCCATCTTGCTGAAGTTGTTGTTCTCCTCCATAGCTTTCTGAAGGACCTCCTTCTCATGCTCTCGTTTCTCAGCTAAGTGCTTCAGTACCTCTGCCTCATGGTTCTAATGTGAGGAGGCAAATTAATAAGGACAGAAAGCACATTTCGTAAACAATGCATTACTAAAGCAGCGCTTACCTTGCGTCTCTCCTCTGCTGCATCTAGTTTTTTCTGGATCTCATCCAAAGAAACCTCCTTCTTCTTGGGGGTGGAAAGTGGGAATTCTCCCTTGGCATCTGGAGCCGTGGGACTCAGGATGACCTCAAAAGCCTGTCCCGAGGCACGCTTGTCCAGTTCCTTGACCTGGATATCAGCTAAGCATGCAACGTTGCATTTAATAGTCCATTCTTCATCTTCTTTGTTCAATGACTTCATTTAGATTGCGGTTATAGAGAAGCATATTGATTTACAAAAATTGAGCTCAGCTCATATATGCTTTCACATCTTACCTCCAGAGGACGCCATTGCACTTTCTACTTCGACGGTTTCAGACACCTGCGAAATGATTGTAAATAATAATGATGTTAGAAAAATGGAAACGTTTTGCTGTTAACAACAATGTCTAGGCAATCTTTTCACTCAACCATATTTAACCACAATGTATTGTAAACAGACATCTATACAGCAGTGTTCAATCAATGAATGAAAAATGTTTAAGGTAGACATTTATGAAAAATGATGACTGGAGTCAGTCCCTGCTGCCTACTATAACATTTTTACAAGATAGAAAACGATGTTTATATAATGTAATAATGTACACGTGCTTAAGGGAGGGGCGTCGCCACAATAGACATGCATAATTTACTAAGTGAATTGTTTTACGGTAAGGAAATAGGCAAGACTGTGCAATACTCGTTAAAAATGCAACAAAAATACAGCCTAATTCATGCCAATATATCCTTCTTTTGCTGAAAGCCAAGAAAAAAAGACGAGTCACTGCCAGCAGAAAAACCGAATCCTTCCATTCAGACGTGCTGTCATCATCGTCTAATTAAACGATAATAGTTCAATTAAAATATACAACACAGGCTGACCGCTCTGGTGAAATGTAGAGCAAACAACGCTGCCTCTTTTTTATAATGTAACGTGATTCAATTGGCCATTGAGAGATTAAAACAAAGGAGATATTGTGTAAGAAGCGAACAAAGACAACAGAGCATTGATCCTCGAGCTAATGCCCCCTGGAGAATCGTCAAATATTTATTATTAGACGAACTTGTCATCTCAAAATGTGACCTGTGAACAATTCATAGCTCGATGGCTGAAAATAAACATCCAGCGCTAGCGACTATCCGGAGGGATGAAAGATCTCATCTGCAGACAATAGATGGCCGAGATACACCCATTATAACAGCATGCAAAAATACATAATATTACATACAACACATTATTGCATGATGACCAAGAGCTTAATAATGTTTTAGAATATGCACATTTGAAATGCAACATTTACTAATAAAGCCATGGCTGAATCACCCGTTTCCAGCACACCAGATCACACCCAAATCTCTACCGTTTCAAACCAGACACAACTGCACTGCCTTTTTTACAGAATAATCAGTGTTGGTATGCCAAATGCAGCGTGCTATGCCATTACTGATCGATTTTATTGAAGCATGTGAATATAAATAATATAATATGACGGCATAGTTGGCGAATGCACAAATAACGAAGACAAAAGACGTCGAGAGCCATTAGATCACCTGTCACATTGTGTTGTATGCTTGTTAAGATTTAAGTGAAACAGACGATAAGTCTGTGGATGACAATAAAGCACGTTTTTGCAACACAAAACAGTCAAAAATAAACCTGCAAAACTCGATGAAACGACAGCCAACTGGCTAATCTCGACCAATTCCCTCCAGATATAACGACGATAAACACATTAATGGTCCGGCTACGAGCTGTTACTCGACTGCGCGTGCTATTTTTAAATTCATAGACTTAGTTACTGAAACTCTCCAACCGAACTGAATATTCTCGAAGCCCTTGTCCATTAACGTTACCTAACGTTGTACATCCCCTCCCCAAAAAAGAGGTAAATAACGGTGTGGCAGAACATTATAATTGTAAGAATTTAAAAGTTTACTCTTTAAATGCATTCCCTGTTTGACACGTAATGAAGGGATGGGATATGCGCTGCAAAAATAGTGATATTTGACAACAACAACAAAAAAACACCCACCTTCAGAAGAAGTGGAAATCAGGGAAGGAGTTGCCCGCGCGCAGATTCCTCTCTGCCTCAGCATCAACGGTTCGCTTCGCGCAAAAGAGGACCAAAATGTATTACGTCACTTTTGGATGAGACCAATGATTGTCGAGAGCAGAATTCTGGGAAATGTAGTACGGTATCGTTTGAACGGTAAAATAAGTTCATTGTCCTAACATAAACTGCTTTTAAATGTACTAAATGCACAGCTAGTGTTTTTCAGCCAATGATGAACTTCCGATTAAAGCTTTATGTGACTATTTTCAATTTAATTCCTTTTACAGCATCAATGTTGTAATGTAGTTCAAATGACTTAAATAGACCTAATCATTCATTTAATTGTTAAAGCTAAAAAGAGACGAAAGACTGTAAAACAATGGTGTAAATGCTAGCGACGTCATTAGCAACAGGCTAGCGCAGAAATTCCATTGGAAATACTGGCACAAAATTAATTTCCATATTATAAAGACTTGACGTGGAAAAATATACTTTAATGTAGTGCTTTTTCTTTGATACTCACTTTATATCGTATCTCAGCCAGGCAGTGAAGATCAACGTTTTTTGTATGGGATGACAATTAACCGGAAGCCATGGGGCTGGATGACTGAAATTAAAAGTCAGTGTGGATATACCCCATTAGTATGACCCTCTTCACACTTAGGAAGTATGCTTCTACTATATTATTCTAAATAGAAATGCAATTAACCTATATATGACGAGAAGCATCAAATTATATGATTGCTGACAAAAATGCCCTTTGTATGAAAATATGTGTAAAAACTACTGCTCTGTTTCAACAGTTAATATGTCATCATTTATGTAGTGAAATGTTTAATAGTGTTGCCGTTTGTCATTATTTTATCCAGTGACAATGTACTGTTTATGCTAACTAATATTTTCGGGTAGCTGTTGGGTAGCCTATGTTTAAAAATACATTGCTCATTTAAAGCTAAAGTGTATTAGCATAAGTTTCAAGTCAGTTTTTGTTTACATGATGTTTTTAGGGCAGATTAACTAAAAAATAATATGATAAAAGGTCATGTTAAGAAATGTTTTAATGTTACTTTAACTTTAAAGTGCACAAATATTGTGTTTATCGTGGTTAAAAGTGAAAACTCACCTCTATAACATTGTATATAAGACATTGGCTGTAAAACATTTTTCATACAATTTTAGAATTGGGATTTGACCAGCACAGTGACACTGGCTCAACCAATGGTGTGGGTTTTGGGTGGGGCTTTTAGTTAAACTGACCAGTTGCAGATGGAGACACTGAGTCAAGTTGGAAGACCTGTTCAACACAATGAGCATTTTTGTTTAGTTTAATACATCACACTTAAGTAGCTTCAAGTTCATTTTGTTTTGTTATATTCACCAACATTATTATTAGGCTGTGTAGTGAAAGATATCAACTTGAGTTTAAATTTGACGCTCACATAATGCACAGTTGGGTCAGTTCTGATTATGTTAGAGCTTTGTTTGTAAGGCTATAATGTAAAGTGATTTACCTACATGACAACTTGTCATAAGCACATTTATTTTTTCTCAAAAACCAGCTTAAAAACTATAATCATGTGAAGCTTTATTAGGAAAAAGTGAGTCCTGACCTCACCCCTGGTATTAGTCATCTCGCGCCAAGTCAGAGATGACTCTACAGTCAATAAGTTCTTAGAACAAAACAGCGACACGGCGGTGACCTGCTTTACAAATTGTCTTCGGTGCGAAGCAATTAACAGTTCACTTGGCATTAGTGAGTGTTTTGCTTCTGTTCTTCTCTGTGCCTCAGTATCATTGTATGAACTTTAGCTAAATGGCAGAGCTGATGATTTCAAGCTGACTGGATTTTACAGTCTTGTGGCTGCTGTTTATTCCTGTGTCACTAAATGCTGTTGGAGTCGTTTGTTTTGACTCTTTAAATGCATTAATATTGTGGTGTGATCATTCCTTAGCTCCAAATTCTTCACCAAAGTGAAGAAAATACATTATTTAAAGGGATAGTTTAGTCAAAAAATGAAAATTCTGTCATCATTTTACTTGTTTCAAACCTTTATAAGTTTCTTTTGAAGTTGAACACAAAATAAGATATTTTGGAAAATGTTGAACACCTGTAACCACTGACTTCCATGATATTTGTTTACTGTGGAAGTCAATGCTTACAGCTTTTCAGCTTCCTTCAAAGTGTTTTATTTTTTTGAAGTATGAAACTCATAAAGGTTAAACCACTTGAGGATCAATAGATTGTGAGCAAATGTCATTTATCATTTCATCTATCATATCATCTATCCTTTTGATGGTGTTGATTGTATTGCTTGATTATTTTGCTATAAAGATCACAATTTTTTTATCTGTATCATGCTCTGCCAGCCTCCTCCTGCCCCACCCCGGATCCCATTCATCCCGTTTGAGGGGGGACATTTTAAAGCAAGCTGCCCAGGGGAAGGGGGAGCAGATGGTGCTTCCATGCCTCGCCCTGTCTCGAGTCTCTGGTGTCTTACACAAAGACACAAAGAGAGCTGAGAAACCCCCTGTTGGGACATTTTTTGGCTGCTATCACTGAGGGCAAAGAGTATCATACAAGCTATTTTAACATATTTTTAATGACCAAGTTCATCAGAAGGCCTTTAATAATAGAGACTTACTGCACATTTGTTGCTTTCAACACATGTTGCTGACTATGCATCTCTGGAAGAAAATAAGAGAACACTATTTATTATAGGTACATGTACATAATTAAACGATAAATTGTGTTTTATTTTATAAATGTCTGTTAATATTGTTCTTAAAATTTTTATTAACACATAATAATTTAGAGCACTTACTCTTTTTGCAAAAAAAATGTTTTCAGATGTTGTGCAAAATGTGTTCATATTTTTCAGATAATTTGTCATTTTCTGCAAACAACTGCTCTAAATGATAATCTTATATGACATTTTGATGACACGTTATCAGTAGTAATATTTCTTTTATTTCGGCTAGATTAAAAGCAGTTTTAAACAAATAAATAAATAACAAAACTATTTGCCCCTTTAAGCAATTTTTTTCGATAGTCTACAGAACAAACCATCATTAAACAATAACTTGCCTAATTACCCTAACCTGTCTAGTTAACCTAAGTTACCTATTTAAGCCTTTAAATGTCACTTTAAGCTGAAAAGAAGTGTATTGGAAAATATCTAGTTAAATAGTATTTACTATCATCATGGCAAAGATAAAATAAATCAGCTTTAAAAACGAGTTATTAAAACTGTTATGTTTAGAAATGTGTTAAAAAATTCTTCTCTCCGTTAAACAAAAATTGGGGGAAAAAATAAACAGGGCGCTAATAATTCTGACTTGAACTATATATATATATATATATATATATATATATATATATATATATATATATATATATATATATATATATATATATATATATATATATATATAGCAATATCGGGGTGGTAGGGTCAGAATTTGGCGTCAACAACATGAAAGCATGGATTCATCATGCCTTGTATTAGTGGTTTAGGCTGGTGGTGGTGGTTCTGTAATGGTGTGGGGGATATTTTCTTGGCACACTTTGGGCCCATTAGTATCAATTGAGCATCTTGACAACTCCACAGCCTATCTGAGAATTGTTGCTGACCATGTCTATTCGTTTATGACCATAGTGTACTCATTTTCTGATGGCTACCTCCAGCTGGAAAAAGCACCATGTCATAAAGCGTGAATCATCTCAGACTGGTTTCTTAAACATGACAATGAGTTCACTGTACTAAAATGGCCTCCACAGGCACCAGAACTGAATCCAATAGAGCAGCTTTAAGATGTGGTGGAAGAGGAGAAAAATCTCTGAGGAATATTACCAGTACCTTGTTGAATCTATGCCATGAAAGATTAAGGCAGTTCTAAAGGCTAAAGGTGGCCCAACCCGGTACTAGTAAGGTGTACAGAATAAAGTCTCAACAATTAATACTTTCTTATTTTTTCCAGAGCTATATTTATTCAAAATTTGAAAATGAAAAAAAAAAACATTTACTGTAATCGTCACTTGTTATTGTAAAGCATATAAATTATTAAGTGGTTAATGAACTTCACAAATGTAATTGTTTAGTCAAGTTTTAAAATAATGAACATTACTTGAAACTTTCAATAAAGAAAACCTAATTTGGCAAAGTAAACTGTTTTTAGATATATAATCTGAGATATATTCATTAGTCCAAATGCATGACTTTATTCATATAAGAAACTTTTAAAATACAAGTACAATCTCTACTCCAGTGTTTCACATAACCTTTGTGAAAATTATTTGTCAAAATAATGGTTATGTGTGATGAGACATATTGCTCAAGTATAACTTTTAAAATAGAAAAAACTATTGTATTGTCCCAAATATTCATTCATTCATTCATTCATTCATTCATTTTCTTGTTGGCATAGTCCCTTTATTAATCCGGGGTTGCCACAGTGGAATGAACCACCAACTTATCCAGCAAGTTTTTACACAGCGGATGCCCTTCCAGCCGCAACCCATCTCTGGGAAATATCCACACACACATTCACACACACACTCATACACTACGGACAATTTAGCCTACCCAATTCACCTGTACCGCATGTCTGTGGACTGTGGGGGAAACCAGAGCACCCAGAGGACACCCACGCGAAGGCAGGAGAACATGCAAACTCCACACAGAAATGCCAACTGAGCCGAGATTCGAACCAGCGACCCAGCAACCTTCTTGCTGCTAGGCAACAGCACTACCTACTGCGCCACTGCCTCACCTTGTCCTAAATATAACTATTACAATTTATAATAACAGTTAATAACCATTTATTATGGTGCTGCATATGATCCTTCACAATAGTTAAAAAATCATCATGATTCCTGTTCTAAATAGGCCTAAAATACACACAGACACCACAACAGCTAAGCGTTTATGCTTGCCATATAATCTTTTAGCACAGTAATAAAAAGGCCAATACAAAATTGATCATGAAGGAAACACGCCACACCCTTTGCATTGATTTTCTTGGGTTATGCGCCTCCATTATTATAAGCAGGCTACAGACCTAATAACAGGCCAGACACTTGATCTGCTCAAATATTTGAAATCCAATTCATCCAAATATATCAGCCAGATGTGCACTTTCACTGACCTTATAGAGCAGCAGATGTGCATAGATGAATGTAAGCTGGTAGACTTAATGCCAAAATATTTTGCGATAAATGCACTGGAACATTTATTGGCTGGATTGAGGACTGCACCGCCTGCAGGCAGACAGACTGATATTGTGCATTTCATTTCTCTCCACTGACAGTGACCCACTTTACAGAACCTCTGTGCGACAGAAACTCTCTCTCTCTCTAATGGACCACTAAATCGCTACAGCCAAAAAAAAATAAAAAATGAAATAAATAAACATACTACTGCATGAATTTAGTGTGCTATATGCAGTGTTTGCTTTTTTTTTTTGGAGACAGAGTTGTTCTCCATAGCTTTGGTTGAAGTCATCAATTTTTCAGTTGGATCCTTGGGTGATGTCATGAAACGGAATGCTATGGTGTTATGTAATTTCGCTTCTCTTTGGACAGAGTGGGGGCTGGTTTTATTCCCATAAGAGCAATGCTCCTCCTTTACTCTATAACCATAGTAGCATACTGGTTGCACATGCTTACACACACACACACACACACACACACACACACACACACACACACACACACACACACACACACACACACACAAACACATCCCCTCCCAGTGCTTTTCTTCTTTGTCTCTGTATGGTAGAATCTATTATGGTATGACAAAGGAAAGCATTAACTCATTCTAAAATGGAATCAATATAAAACAGATTTAAGAGATTCCTGGTTTTGCCCACCACATACAGTACATGCTAGTTGAATAGAGTTGAAGGCAAAACTATTAGCCCCAAAACTATTACGGTTTAACTAATTGCACATTGTGATTGACTTTGGAATAAAAGGGTGGAATTAGAGAATTGTGTCACACACCGAGGAAGGCTTTGTGCCGAAACGTCTGTTTGTCTGTTATCACCCGTAAAATGTAAGAAAAAGTACAAATAAAAACAGTAAGAAGCAATTGAGTGCGAATCATTACCTTCTTTTGAATAACAGTAATGATAAGATTTACACACCAAACCAAAGAAGTAACTAAAAAAACCGCAGGACAAACTTCAGTAAAACTATTAGCCCCCCCATATATTTCTTAAGTGCTGTTAAAAGGAGGGAACTTTTTTTTTTTTACCACATTTCTAAACAATAATATAATTAACAACTATTTTTTTTTCTGTCTTTGCCATCATAACAGTACATACAGTAATATTTACAGTGGGGAAATAAGTATTGGACACATTTATTTCAGAAAACATATTTTTAAAGGTGTCGTTGACTTAAAATTGTCCTGGGATGTTGGTAACAACCACAGAAACTCATACAGTATAAGCAAAGAAAACAAATCTAATTAGTTTACAAATGAAGTTATTATGTGTAAAAACTGAAATGATGCAAGGAAAAAATATTGAACATACGAAGAAAGGAAGGTGTAGAAATGCAGTGAAAGCCCACACAGCTGCTGAAATCTCTCAGTAGTTATTTAGCAACCATCTGCCCTTTGTCAGTGTGAATTAATATTAGCTGCTTTAGTCCAACATCTACATTATCAGGATGATGAAGATGAAAACAGAGTGGACATTTCGTCAAGACAAGGATCCAAAACATGGCCATGGAAACTCAAATACTTTCAGAGAATGAAAATGAAGCTGTAGAATGGCTCAACCAATCGCCTGACTTCAGCCCAATATAAAATACACATTAACCATGAACCATCAAGATTTTTACACTCTGTTGAAGTCTGTGGCGTCTTTAAGCTGCCATCAACAAAAAAATAAAACATTTATAAAGTATTAAATACATTTCAAATTTTTCAGATTTTATTTTAAAAAAATGTATGTTTGTATTGTTTGGGTTTTTACCAAAATCTGGTAAAATTCCATGTTAACAGCTTCTTTATAAATAATATTCCCAGGAAAAACACATGAAATGTTCAATACTTATTTTCCCACTGTTTTAAATTTTTTTTACAAGATGCTCTTTAGATTAAAGTACAGTTTAATATGTTAATTAGGTTCGCTGGGAAAAAAAAGAATGCTGTAAAATTTGCAGTAAGACTGTAAAAGCGTAAAGGAATAATTGCTAACAATATACAGCACAATTGTAATTATTTATAATTTACAGTACCTTAACAATCAATGTGTGAATAAATAATTACAGTTGTATTGTATTTTAATAATACAATTCTAACTATTAATTTACAACATGCATTAGAACTTGTATTATAACTTATCTGCCTTTATCTTCAGAATGTTTTCTCAGAAAACAGTTCTGCCATTTTTCTTAGAATTATGATCTATTACTCAGACTTTTTAGGTTACTGTTCATTTCACAATTCAGATTAAAATTCCTTAAAATTCAGATTTTATGTCTTGTAATTCTTACTTTTTTTCTTATAATTCTGAATTTGCATCTTACAGGTGATTTTATACAGTTGGACATATATATATATATATATATATATATATATATATATATATATATATATATATATATATATATATATATATATATATATATATATATATATATATATATATATATATATATATATATATATATATATATATATATAAATCATATAAATTATACGACCTAAAAGAGCACCAGATATGCTTCTTTTTAACTTTCCAAAGTAACATAAAACATGTTGTCATGACTTTTTATTCACATTTTTTTCACACTTTTCACTCATTTTTGTATAAAAATCTGCATTCTACTTTAAATATACAATAACAAACGCATAATAATATCAAGGCAAATCATCTAATTTGATCATCATTAAAAAGTAGTATGCAACGGTCTCTCATTGACGTCCATCACTAAGATATTAAACAGTTAATGCAGTGTAACGCATTAGTTTGCCATTGCATCACTAGCATGCAAGTTTAACATGCGCTCTGTGCCCCCTCCATTAGAGGCGAAATAAGATTATGATGAATTATAGATGAATGACTCCATCATCTCTAAGCTGTGATGTCCAGTCTCAGTCCTTCTGCTTTTGCCTCTATGTGACCTGACTGGACCAGAGTTCACATGGCAAATCTCCAACAGAACATACAGTAGATGTTACTGTTAAATGTTTAACTAAGGTGCAGACTGACAAACTGATGCTTATGTAATAGGTAATCGCATATGCATGACAGCCCAGTGCGTCTCTCTCTCTCTCTCTCTCTCTCTCTCTCTCTGTCTCTCTCTCTGTGTGTGTGTCTAAGTTTGAGAAAATAATATGATATCGCAATAGGTTAATGTTAACGTCAGTGCATTATTTTTAACATTCAAAGCAGTGATTATTTTTAAACACATACACACTATTTTAGTCACACTTTACAATAAGGATTCATTGACTAAAGTATTTATTAACATGAACAAAAAATGAACATACTTGTACAGCATTTATTAAAAATCCTAATTTACTAATACATTATTAAAATCAATTGTGTGATCGTTTACATTAGTTAATACACGGTAAGTTATGAATGAAATAACAATGAACGACTTTATTACAACAAGATAAATAAATACTGTAATAAATGTTTAGTTCATTGTTTGTTCATGTTATTAAATGCATGAGCTAAATTAAGTAATGGAACCTTGTGGAAAGTTTTACCATACTTGCTCCTATTAAATGATGTATTTAGTTACAAAATCAGCTACCATATATATATATATATATATATATATATATATATATATATATATATATATATATATATATATATATATATATTTTTTTTTTTTTTTTTTTTTTTTTTTTTTTTTGCAATTTTAACTGTGTTTCCCATAATATTAATTTTTCGTTTTCATCTACAGAACTGAAAATCTCTTAAAGGGCCATGTAACGCCCTTGTTTTAGCAGGGTGTTTTCTCACCTCTACTTTGTAAAAGTACAGGAGCCAATCAGCGATCACTATAGTGTGAACTCTCCGGGGAAGGGGCTGGGACGAGATGTGAATTTCAGCAGATTTTGTGAGACTCAAACGTTTAGAAATTAAACTAATGAGAGTTGTTTTTTCCCAATATGAATTCCTAATATGAAATTTAATTATAAGCTTGGCAAGCAATTTTGGAGAATTTGTTGTTTCAGAATACCCATCTTACTGTCCGAGAGGGTTTTCAAATATAGCTGCTAAGTGAAATGGCTTATTGATTTTAACTTTGGTATAAATCAACATAGTGTTTGTTTCAATGTGGGTTGTGTTATGAGTTCTCTGAATTGAGAAAAGTCAGAATTGTGTGTAAATCTGGCAACCATAAGTGCATGCACTCCTTATTTTGTTTCAAATAATGTTTGATTAAAAGTTTCAGACATTATCCCTCTGTTGACCATGCTAAATGGTATTGTTTACCATAAAAAATGTTGTTCCAGCATCAGATTAAAGTGACGTTACACCCAACAATGAGACTGAAGTCTTTCCACAATCTAAACTCCTCTGTTGTCCTTGGCACTTTTCCTTTTGTGTGTCTCCCAGTGGTGCCCAAGTGGAAAAATACCAGCGTCTCCAAGGAGGGAGAGCAGAAAGGCTAACGGTTGCTCCAGCATGAAGTTGTAATGCTGCTAGCCGCCTCGTTCAAACAGCACAATGGAGAGGCAGATATCAGCTGCCTAGTTTTCTCAGGCCCAGAACAGTACGCCAACATTTCAACAAAAGATCCGATTATAACGGTCAGAAAGCGGGTGAGCTGAATACCCGCCTAGTCGGTCACAAGGGAGGGAGTAAATTCGGTTAAATCTGTCTCATGGTCTTTTATTCCTATGCAGTGAATGACACCAAATGTTTTGTAAAATAATCAGGGAACAATTAGTTACAGTGCAATAGTTAAGGCAATACTATGGCAGCAAGTGATCTTGGTCTTACCTTTTCTGAATTGTTCCAAAAGCCCAATCACTGTCTAGTTTTTACCAAATATACAGTTGAGGGTTGAGGGGGACTTTGACTTACAGTCTTTTTTTGCTGGCTGTTTTTCCTCATGTTATTCTTTTTAATATGTTTTCTGTTTTGTGCTCATGAGAATAGTAACATAACATAAGTTTCAAATGGTGCGGAAATTTTCATTTTGGAGTGAACTGTCCCTTTAAAAATACATAGCACTGAAGCAGCCAGATTTGATATAGGCTCATTCGGAAAACTAGCCCTATATACAATTCTGGGAATCACCAATTATGTAGCTAGGGCTATTAATTGGTCAATCAGTGCTTTTTAAGCTCCATTGGTTGAGTTTAGGGAGGAGAGTTAGTAAGCCAGTCAATCAATAGCGGCCTCTGGTGGATTTAAATTAGAACAACATGCATGAATGGCATTCGCTAAGAAATTTGAGATCTGAAAAAGTGAACACAGTGGCCTCTGGTGGAAAAAAAAAAGTAGCTCCTGGAACATATTTTGCTCGCACCAGAAATGTATAAGGGTACGTTATCAGAATGAACGTGGGTTGGGCAGATTCATCTATTAACAATGTTGGGGTTAATACATTACACATAATGCAAGTTACGTAATATTATCACTTTTCTAAGTAAGACATTACTTAAAAAAAAATAACTCCTTAAATTAATGAAGTAGCTTTTATAAAATTTATTGCTGAATTAAAATAATCATAGTCACATTAAATCATGCACACAATGAGAGATAATAAACGCATCGGGAAAAAAAGGAAAAGTGAATTGTCTCAATAGACAGTGATTTATGTAATATAAGACAAAAAGTACAAAAGTAGCAAATATATTGCTTTAAACTTTCATTAATCTCTATCTATCTATCTATCTATCTATCTATCTATCTATCTATCTATCTATCTATCTATCTATCTATCTATCTATCTATCTATCTATCTATCTACTATCTATCTATCTATCTATATGGCGCAGTGGGTAGCACGTTCGCCTCACAGCAAGAAGGTTGCTGGTTCAAGCCTCAGCTGGGTCAGTTGGCGTTTCTGTGTGGAGTTTGCATGTTTTCCCTGTGTTCGCATGGGCTTCCCCCACAAGTCCAAAGACATGTGTACAGGTGAATTGGGTCGACTAAATTGTCCGTAGCGTATGGGTGTGTATGAGTGTTTTCCAGTGATGGGTTGCAGCCTGAAAGGCATCTGCTATGCAGAAATGTTGACATGGATGAGTTGGCTGTGGTGACCCCAGATTAAAAAGAAAATGATTGAATGAATTACATATATATTTTATGTGTTTTTGTAAAGGTCAATGAAGGAGGGTGTAGTGTGTTACTAACTGCAGATCTCCTCTATCAAAAAACAAAAAGAAAAAAAAACTGCAAGTTTTGAAAGAGACCTTACATACATCGGTCAAGTAAAAAAAGTACTGAAAACTCAATATAATGTAACACATTACTTACCATAAATAGTAACCAAAGTTACTTTTTGGGGGGAGGAACTCAATATTGTAATGCATTACTTTCAAAAGTTTCTCCAACACTGCCTATTATTGACACAACTCAATGGTTTTTATTTACATTTATTCATTTAGCAGACACTTTAATTCAAAGTAACTTACAAATCAGGATAAAAGAGGCACTTCAAATCACCGGAGAGCATATAGAAGCTGTGACAAGTCTAATTTAATTTAGTTGTTTGTTTGATTTATCTCCACATACAGTTGATGTCAGAATTATTAGCCCCCTTTTGATTTTTTTTTTATTTAAAGATTTCCCAAATGATGTTTAACAGAGCAAGGACATTTTTGCAGTATGTCAGATAATATGTTTTCTTCTGGAGAAAGTCTTATTTGTTTTATTTCAGCTAGAATAAAAGCAGTTATTAATTTTTTTAAACACTGTTTTAGGGACAAAATTACTAGCCCCTTTAAGCAATTTATTTTTTTTTTTTTTGATAGCCTACAGAACAAACCATCATTATACAATAACTTGCCTACTTACCCTAACCTGCCTAATAAACCCAATTAACCTAGTTAAACCTTTAATAGTCACTTTAAGCTGTACAGAAGAGTCTTGAAAAATCTCTAGTAAAATAATATTTACTGTCATCATGGCTAAGATAAAATAAATCATTTATTAGAAGTGAGTTATTAAAACTATTATGTTTAGAAATGTGTTGATAAAATCTTCTCTCCGTTAAACAGAAACTGGGGAAAAATAAACAGGGGGGCTAATAATTCTGACTTTAACTGTACATACACACATATTTTACAGTATACATACAAACGCATATAAATACATATTCTGTATGCACATAGAGGAAAATGTTGGTGTCCCTTGAGTGATTGCACAATATTTTCCCAGAAATGCGTAGCGTATATGAGGAAGGGTTTGGTACATATATGGTAAGGAAAAGAGTGTATCTCGTACTGTACATGTGGTTTGTTAAGGCCACTCACCTTTGTGCAGCACTTTCAGAATTGCAGTTGTGTGTTTGTGAGAGTGTAAGTTTCCATGGATAAAATGATTACAAATTACAACAATGTAAATGTAAATAATATTCAAGAGCATCGAGGTATTGATTGATGGAAACCCAGTGGCACAGTAGATAGTGCTGTCACCTCACAGCAAGCAGGTCGCTGGGTCGCTGGTTTGAGCCTCGGCTCAGTTGCTGTTTCTGTGTGGAGTTTGCATGTTCTCGATTGCGTGGGTTTCCTCCAAGTGCTCCGGTTTCCCCCACAGTCCAACGACATGCGGTACAGGTGAATTGGGTAGGCTAAATTGTCCGTAGTGTATGAGTGTGTGTTAATGAGTGTGTGTGGATGTTTCCCAGAGATGGGTTGTGGAAGGGCATCTGCTGCGTAAAAACGTGTTGGATAAGTTGGCGGTTCATTACCCTGGAGAAATAAGGGGAACAAGCTGACAAGAAAATGAATACGGTATTGAATGGTTGATTGGTTGTGAAATAAAAGCAGTGTTGAGGCTTTTCCAGCAACATAATTGGGAGCCACTGCATATACACTCAAGGTTGGCAGTAATTGTGTGGGTTCTTATGAAATAAAACCACATGACCTTGTTGTGTGTAATGTCATGTTATTACTATAAACTCAATTTATATTTAAATATGATGTTGACATAAATCTTCCTAAGCTGGTCCACCTGAAGCTGACTTTTTGAGTCAGAACACCAAATGCCCAGAGGACACTTGATGTGTTGAGTCATGATTTTCCAATTATCCACTCACTTGCTTTGATGTTTGATAGTATTTAAATGACTACTTCTCAGCTGGTGGGTAACAGGTGTGCTCTGAAAAAATGATTCTGCAATGTACTGTAGTAAACACTACAGAAAAAAACACTGCAGAAAAAACTCACTCTAGATTATTCCTCAGTTCATGCTTGTAGATATTATTAAGTAAAATCTTTTTTAAGCAAAGTGTAACATGCAAAACATATATAGTTTTTTTTTTAAAGTAGCTTAATGTAATCATGTAGCTGCCTGCCTTCATTTCACAATAATATTCTGAATACAACATATCACTGTGAATTTTACAATTAAATCCTGTGAAGTGATACTAATGGAAAATTGATACTAATAGACATTTTAAAAAATTAAAATTCAGTACTGCATATGTTTAGCAAAACTTGCAAATAAAGAGTCCAATGTACTTCAAAAAAGGGTGGCATGGTGGCTCAGTGCACTGTCGCCTCACAGCAAGAAGGTTGCTGGTTCAAGTCCCGGCTGGGCCAATTGGCATTTCTGTTTGGAGTTTGCAAGTTCTCACCGTGCTGACGTGGGTTTCCTCTGGGTGCTCTGGTTTCTGTCACAGTCCAAAGACATACGCTTTTTGTGAATTGAAAAAAACTAAATTGGCTGTAGTGTATGAGTGTGTTTGTGTGAATGCAAGTGTGGAAGGGTGTGAGCTGCGTATAACATATGGGGGGCTAAGACGAATTAATGTACTTCAAAACGGTACAAAGTAAACTTTAAATAAAAAAAGTCAAATATTATCAACAACCTGTGCTACTTTTACATAGCTTGAAGCTAATTAAAAAAAAAAATTCACACAAGTATTTTTTTTTAACTTGAGCAACAAAAAAAAATAGCTCAAATAAATACATTTTGTAATGTACTACTTTTTAAAGTTCACATCTGCAATCACATTGTATTCATAAAATTATTTGTAAAACAAATGAATAATTTGGAACAGAAACGTGTGGTTTTGAAACATCTATGTCGGCAGTATCCAAACTGGAATGTGCAGTCTGACCACCAGGGGTGCGCGAGAGAATTAAGGATGGCTGACGTGTAACTGACGTTTCGACACAGTGTCGAGATCCCGAAGCGCAAGTGTTTCGAAACACTGCACCGAAGCATGATCCAAAACACCCAGGTCACGTGACTAAAGTGTTTCGAAACACTTGGTCACGTGACTAAAGCGATTCAAAGCATTGATCATTTCAGAGGCGTTTCAAGACCCGCAGAATCTGCATTTCACTGGCATGATCAAGTTGTCAACTGTGTCTTGTATGGCTTAGTGGACCGTGCGTGTGCACTACAGTATTGTGTTTCAAATTTGTTTTCGGTTCGAATCCCGACTAGTCCAAATACTCTAAAATCATGATTTTATATATTTTAACCATGTTACTGTTTTATGGTGTAGTCTAGATAGGATACAGCTGCGGATATGCCATCAATTTAGCATCATTTTTGAAACACTGTAAAACAATAATTCATATTTTTACAGTACTGTGATGGGTTTAGGTTTTGGATAGACGTTAATAAAATACAATGGGAAATTTAATTAATAATATAAGTAATTATTGTTAACTTCTGGCCACAACTGTATCTGATCTAGCAACAACCCTGTTTATGAACAAAACAATACAAATTTATTTACAAGGTGTTTATTCGTATGTCAGAGCAATGTTGAAACAAAATGACACAATAACAAAGCATTACCAACTGGTATTAAAGCATTTCAAAATAACTGCTTCAGTCTGGATTCGAACCCTTTATTCCCAAAAGGCGTTCACGAACTCTGACCGCTCAACTAAACCATTTGCAGAATCAAGGCTACAAAGTGGGATTTCATACCCTAATTTGCTCAACTGTTCTTTGCTGAAGCTGTTTCAGTGAAATACAAATAAAATGACCACTAGGTGTCACCGTAGAGTGGTGTTTCGAAACGTTTCGAAGCTTCGACACATTTGCTTCGATAGTTTCAGTGTTTCACGAAGCCTCGCTTTGCCCACCACTAGAGAGAATGTTTGTAAAGGCTGAAAATGTTATCTTTTTTTATTTTTATGCATTTATCTTGGGTAAACTTCACATCATATTTTTAAGCGAAAATAAATTCACAAAGAGAGAAAAAAATCTGAATACAAATTGTAACTTACAATCTATGCATACTCAATCATGTCGCGGTTTCACATCTGTGTCACAATAGCCCCGCCCTTTCACATTAGGCGCTAAGTAGTAGTACAATCGTATTTTTAATTTAATTTATTTATTTTTTTTGCTTGCTATATTTATCAAAATGGATACCTGGCTAAAAACTGCCACTTTAAAAAAGTCAAGTGACAGTAGGGATGAACCATCTACATTGGCCTCTTCTATGGAGATGTGCAGTGGCCCTTTATACAGTATATGGATAACGAACGAGTTAAAGAGGCGCAGGCGGGAACAGAGAAATCCAGCAGAGATGTATTAATGAAGAGAATTAGGCTTATGCTAGAGAGTAAGAAAATGTCAAGTAGGACACGCAAATATAGCGCCAGTTACATTGGTTTCGGGTTTACATGAATTGTAGATGCAGAAAATCCATATCCACATTGTGTAGTCTGTGGTGAGGTTTTAGCTAATGGCAGTCTTAACCCCTTTTATATGGTCCGGCACTTACAAATAAGACACAGCCACCTACAATGCATGCCTGTAAGTTTTTCTTTTTTCAAGGAAAATTGGAGGAACTGCAGAAAAAGAAAAGGAGGCATAAAGGAGCAGTACATGTAGCTTTCATCCAAAAAGTTGCACCATTGGTTTCCTTGGTACACTGCAGCATCCACCAAGAAGCTCTTGCGCAGAACGGGGTGCTTGACAGGTGTCAAATATTAGAAAGTAATGCATACAGCAAAAAGTTTGGGAACCACTGATCCACGTGAAATCCATGTGAACATGGGTGAAAATGTGATCATGTGATCACGTCATGTTGTGCATCCAAAAATGCACACTACCCGACCTAAAGTTTAACTATATAATACGTGAAAACTAGTAAGTGAGACAAGTTGTATGTCAGAATTCATTCTATTCGAAAAACTGTTCACCAAAAGTACCCAGATGACCTGCCATTCCTGTCTAGATTCTGAAGTGTGCATGCAATAGACACTTTACTATCCCATGAGGCCATTGGAAATAATTTATGAATGGAAGTGAAGTAACGCAACTTAAAAATTCCTTTCATACTATATATAGAACAGATACATTCCAGCATTCACAAAATAAATTGAAATTCAAATGTAGCACCTACTAGTATTGAGTGTTATTGATGTCTAACGCAGGTAAATGTTTCACATGAATGTTCCAAAACCCTGACGTTTCACACGTGTTTCATGAGTGTTCCAACTTTGTTTTCTGTAATAAATACCACTAAATAAACAAGCAAACAAAACAAAAATCAAATAATAATGCAAAATAAAAAATTCAGAAATTATTACATCATTATTATTATATATATTTTTTAGGAATTATTGTTGTTGTTGTCGTTATTATTTTATAGTCGTTTTAATTTGGTCAATGAACACAAATGGAAATTTGTGACTACATTTTAGTCTTGTTTTTTTTTTCAGTCAACAATAATACTGTTCATTCATTAGATGAGTGGATCAGAGCAAGCACATTCATCGTTTCCAGTCACGCTACCAGCGCAGAAGACCTGTCAAGTTTCTGCTTGTCAAGCAGCAAACATTTTTCCCCCTTATTTCCATTGACAAAATGAACAGATTTTTAAAGCCTGTCTGCTTTTAAATCCAAATGCAAAACCAGCCGCATTTAATCCATCACTAATTTTCAACCTCCCATCTTAAATCACAGTGTCTCACGCAATAAATCACATATAGGATATTCACCGTAGTTTCCTCCAAGAGCTCTTACTTGAAGCTAGCCTGCACGTCCTTTTCCATCAGTGCACCTCTATCTCTCTATTCACTGCTCTCACTGTTACTCTCCCCTCCTCCTATTTGCTCTCTCTCTCTCTCTCCACCTCGGGCAGTCTGACTGGCACGTTAAGCGGCATGTGCCACGCGTCTGAGTGGAAACCGCCACCCCACACCCCTAAGCCGCCCAATATTTTTCATTGGTGAGAATCAACACATCATCATTTCTTACAACACAACAAATTCCTCTGCCTCAGCCTGTGAAATACTATCAGGCTAAGAAGCAGAGGGAAGGTCAAGCCTCGGTTAAGCTCGAGACTGAAGATCTGAGGGTGCCATGGATGATGCAGACTGCCTGGGGTTTCACTAATAGCTGTGCTTTAATACGACATGTAGTAATTAAGTGATGAAGCTTGCTCCTTGTCGGCGCTCTATGAGGCATGATGCTGAGGATGTTGCCACTTATTCTCCATCCATGTTGTGTTTTTATTTTTTTTACCATGACAAAATCACATGATGTGGCCAGGTGGCTTGTTTCATTTGGCTCTGTAAGATTTCCATCTTGATGACATAGTCTTGAGCATCTTTGTGTGTGTGTGTGTGTGTGTGTGTGTGTGTGTGTGTGTGTGTGTGTGTGTGTGTGTGTGTGTGTGTGTGTGTGCGAAACATAAAGCATGCACACATCTGTAAGAGGGTGTATTTAGTAATGCAGGGCATTTTTAGCTGAGCTGGTTTCCTTGACAACGTGTTTCCATAGCAACGGCACAGGCACCATCTTTTGGCTGGCGTGTTATACAAGTGTAAGGGGTGGAGGGTGGCACTATACACTCCCTTGCTGCTTTTTTAGGGGGGGGCGGATTCATGCAAGACAGCAGCAGGATCAGACAGCCAGACACAAAGTCAGTGCACGTGATTCATGTGTCAAGGGAGGGAGTCATTGTATATTAATATTTGATGTGTCACTGAATCTGCCATATTTGCATGTTAGAGATGGTTAGCGTTCAATAAATGTGGGATTTTTTCATCCTTACAATTTGTTTTTCATAAATATAAATATAATAATAAACGTTATGCTTTCTTTGCATAAGATAGCAATAGGGTGCATTGTTTTGACATTGTTTATATTGATTTAATTTCGTACAGTACAAAAGCAATGGAGCGACACGGTGGCTCAGTGGTTAGCACTGTTACCTCACAATAAGACTAGGTCGCTAGTCTGAGTCCCGGCTGGGTCAGTTGGCATTTCTGTGTGTGGTTTGCATGTTCTTCCAGTGTTTGTGTGAGTTTCCTACTGGTGCTGCTCCGGTTTCACCACTGTCCAAAGACATGTGGTACAGGAGAATTGAATAAACTAAATTGGCCGTAGTGTATGAGTGTGTGAATGAGTGTATATGGATGTTTCCCAAGGTTGTGGCATCCGCTGCGTTAAAACATATACTGGAATAGTTGGTGGTTCATTCCGCTGTGGCGACCTCTGAAATAGAAACTAAGCCAAAAGAAAATGAATGAATAAACACAATTTCTGAGTTTTTTGGGGAGGCAACTTAATTGCTTTATGTTCAATCCACTTAAATATGTAAAAACGATTAAGTTCACTTAATCGATTTGTGTTGGCACAACATGAAGAAATGATGTGGAACCTAGAAATGTTTTACTGTGTAGCTTTATACTCCAAAAAAAGAAACTATTACAGACAAGAGAGTCCATGTAAATGACTTAGTAGTTAACAAATTGATTGTAAAAGAATATTACTGTAAAGTGTCCTTACATGGCACTGGAGTTAATATACCAGATTTTAGCCTGGCTGGAATGGTATTTTAACAACATAGAAGCCTCAGAAATATAGGATATTTGGACATCACTACACAAACAAATGAGTTTACCCAGTACTAACTGTATCTCCAGTCCCAGAGGAAACTTCTGATACACAGATTAGTACGACAGACACAAACCTTCATTATATTTATGCTTCTGGTCAGGAAGTAAACTTTTTAATATAATTTAATATAAAAACATATATAATTGAATCGAACAATAAGGACTGAGCTTGTTCCTCAAGTGTCATTTTCATTGCAAATTGGTCACAGATGTTGTTGTCTCGTACTGTCAGTAAGGCACAGATGGGCAGATGTTTAAGAAGCGTCTTATCATGATTAGAAGTCTCCTTTAATCTGTTCTGGATGCTGCCCTCACCAAGCCTGCACCAGACATTACATCATCACTGTGTCATGCAGCGCTGCTTAGAGATCAGTGAGACTGAGGACGAATGATGAGCATTATCAACATGTCAAGGATGATTAACTGACAGTTTCAGAAAAAAAAAACACAGCATGACTGTTGTCATTGATTCCAATTCACCTTTTTAAATTGAATCCTTTGTGTGTGTGAAGCAGATCCTTACCCTTTTTAGTGCTAAAATGGTGAACCATTTAGATTCTATACTTTGTCTTTAATAATCTATCCATTTTAAGAACTTGAATGAGTTAGTGATTTTGTAAAGATAGAAGTCACAGATCTGGAAGAAAGGTTGTCCGTTCACCTTTACACTTCACAACAAAATTTAAAGGGACAGTTCACCCCAAAAATGTCATCATTTATTTTCACTTGTTTCAAACCTTTATGATTTTCTTTCGTCTGTTAGATACTAAAGAATATACTTACTGGCCACTTTATTGGGCACAACTTACTAGTGCCCCCTAGTATTAGCTGGACTCCCTTTTGCCTTCAGAACTGCATTAATTCTTAATGGCATAGATTCAACAAGGTACTGAAAATATTCCTTTTTTAAAGATTTTGGTCCATATTGACATGATAGCATCACACAGTTGCTACAGATTTGTCGGCTGCACATCCATGATGTGAATCTCTCGTTCCACCACTTCCCAAAGTTGCTCAATTGGATTGAGATCTGGTGATGTGGAGGCCGTTTGAGTACAGTGAACTCATTATCATATTCAAGAAACCAATCCGAGATGATTCGTGCTTTACGACGTTGTGCGTTATCATGCTGGAAGTAGAAGATGGTACACTGTGGTCTTAAAGAGATGGACATGGCATGCAGCAATAATCAGATAGGCTGTGGCATTGACATGATGCTCAGTTGGTACTAATGGGCCCAAAGTGTGCCAAGAAAATATCCCCCTCACCAATACACCACCAGCAGCAGCCTGAACCGCTCATACAAGGCAGGATGGATCCATCCTTTCATGTTGTTAACGCCAAATTTTAACCTGACCATCTGAATGTCGCAGTAGAAACTGAGACTCATCAGACCAGTTAATGGTTTTCCAATTTTATATTGTCCAATTTTGGTGAGCCTGTGTGAATTTTAGCCTCAGTTTCCTGTTCTTAGCTGACAGGAGTGGCACCCGGTGTGGTCTTCTGCTGCTATATCCTATACGCCTCAAGGTTGGATGTGTTGTGCATTTAGAGATGCTCTTCTGCATATCTCGGTTGTAACGAGTGCTTATTTGAGTTACTGTTGCCTTTCTATCAGCTCAAACCAGTCTGGCCATTCTTCTCTAACCTCTGGCATCAACAAAGCATTTTCACCCACAGAACTGACACTCACATTTTCTTTTTTTCTTACCATTCTCTGTAAATCCCCAGAGATGGATTGTGCATAGTAGCTCAGCAGATTCTGAAATACTCAGACCAGCCCGTCTGGCACCAACAGCCCTGCCACGTTCAAAGTCACTTAAATCACCTCTCTTCCCCATTCTGACGCTCTGTTTGAACTGCACCAGATCTTCTTGACCATGTCTACATGTCAAAATCCATTGAGCTGCTGCCATGTAATTGGCTGATTAGAATTTTGCTTTAACGAGCAGTTGGACAGGTGTACCTAATAAAGTGGCCGATGAGTGTATTTTTAAAAATAAAATAAGATCTTTTGTGTTCAACAGAGGAAAAAAACTCATAAAGTGTTGGAAGCACTTGAGAGAGCGTGAATAGCGAGTAAACAATTAAACATGGGTGAATTACCCCTTTAAATTACAACATTCATTCAGTATACCTGCTTATTAAAATAACTTTTGCTGCTTGGGTAAATTAACTTGTTCAAAAAAAATAATAATTAACAACTTAATTTCTATGTTTAATCCACTCATTTGTAAAAATGATTAAGTTAACCTAATCAATTTGTATTAGGAGAACATAAAGAAATAGTGTGGAAACCAGCATTTTTTACAGTGTATTCTTTTATGGTGTGGTAATTGTTTTTTGAGCTGGAAAACCCATAGCACAGTTTACCATTAGTTTATGGAAGAATAGCAGCACTATTAAATGTTAGCATTATGGTGCTAGCATGCTAAAATCCTACACACCATCATCCGAAAGTTAGCACTTGCTGTTAAGCTATTCTCTTTTTTCATTCATTCATTCATTCATTCATTCATTCATTCATTTTCTTATTTCAGCTTAGTCCCTTTATAAATCTGGGGTTGCCACAGCGGAATGAACCACCAACTTATCCAGCATATGTTTTATGCAGTGGATGCCCTTCAGCAGCAACCCATCACTAGGAAACATCCATACATACCCATTCACACTCATACACTATTGACAAATTACCTGTACCACATGGCTTTTGACTGTGGAGGAAACCGGAGCACCTGCAAGAAACCTGCGCAAACACGAGAAGAACATGCAAACTCCACACAGAAATGCCAACTGACCCAGCCGGGGGTCGAACCAGCGACCTTCTTGCTGTGAGGCGATTGTGACTCGCCACCATTCTGTCCTCTTTTTTCAGCACAACAACAAAAAAAAAAGTAATTTAATAAAAAATGTAAATGTTAACATAAAATTCAAGTCAGCACTCAAAATTAAAATAATAATAATAATAACAATAATAATAAATTAAAATAATATCCATGGCTCCTGATGATATTTTTTATTTTTATGAAGTATGATGATCAGCTCATTCATTGTTTTGTAGCATTTGGTTGCAGATTAAAGGAAATTATGTTGTAAATACCGTATGGTTTCATACATCAGTTCACTCTTTCGCTTTATTGGACCTCAAAGTACAATAAAGAGCCATGAATATTAATTTATTTGACTTTTAAGGTGTCAGTAGTGCATGCACACACACATAGATATATATGGTCCATACATGCTCTTCAAAACTCATAATCCCCCCTAAGCACAATGTACTTTAAGTATAAGGAATATATAGACCATTTTGAGGAATGTAAACAATAGCAATGGTCCAAACTTGTTTCCTGCTTTAAATTTTTCATTTTCATAGCTTCAGAGAATCCTGAAAGGTCCACATATTGATAAATAATGTTACGACAGCTGTTTTAACGTATTGATGTGATTCAATTGCCTCTTGTTACAGTTATTAAAATAGTTTGACAACAAGCAGGAAATGTTCATGGGCCAGTGACATCACCACATTGAAATGGTCTACCTAGCATTTAAAAAATAAATAAAATCATGTGTCTTTAAACAGTTATTGACATTTTGTTCAAAAGTCGTATCTTAAATGCTGCACTGTGAGGGCTTACTTCTACAATTTTAAATTAATCTTGACGGCAAGGCATTTATTAGCCTCAAACATTCTTTTCACCCTGACTTGAATGTTTATATTCAATGCTTCTATGCCCTTCCAAGAAATAAATAGCTTTCAACTATAGAGCCTGTTAAGATCAGTCCATTTGTATTGATTGTGTACTTAAGAAGATCATCACATGCCTCTTTGCTTCCTGTAAAAAGCCACGCTAAATATATTATGGCATATATGTTATGACATTAGACGTTTATTGCAGAGAAACACATGGTCACCCTCTTATTGTTTTATATTGACAACAAATGACGTATAGCTTGCAATGTCCACGTGTGAATGGTAGCGCCACCTGGTGGTGAACAAATGTACTGCGTTTAAACGATTCTGAGGTACAGCAGGTATCGATTCATTTTCAGAAACGAGCCACTTTCGCTTTTTTGATATTGGTGTATATACATGAAGAGCTTCAGAGGATTCAATGTCTTTGCGATGTTGGATACAATACACACATTGTGTGACTTTGTTGATGTGTTTTTTTTTTAACAGCACAAGTACTGCAGTGTAAAAACATACAAAGAAAGGCAATTTTATCCCAGTTTGGCAATTACAACAATTTTACACTGATACATCATCAGCAGTCATCAGCGTAGAGTAGAAATTAACACAGAGTATTAAAATAGACGAAAATCGACATCCCAAAACCCCTTAATAATAATACCACTTTCACACTTTTTTGACACACACACACACACACACACAAAGATTTCGTCAAACATCACAGTCATAATCCCTCCCTTCAGTTTGCATGTTTAGTCTATACAGACCTTTAAAAAAGGCTATGGCTCTTTGACACCCTCACACCCTCACATATAAAAAAAAGTACTTTTTTTTTTTTTTTTTAATCTGACAGTTTCAATTAGCTCAATTATCCAAACTTGATTATTGTGAACATGTATTTTAAACTGACATCAAAGATCTAAACAGATACTTGTATAGTAAACACACTCTCTGCAGTTAAGGACACTCTGTACAAAACTCTATACATCACAGACGGTATGAGAGTTTATAGAGAATACAAAGTGTACTTGATTATTATTATTATTTTTAGATATAAAAGTGTTTGCACACTGAGATTACATTAGTTAAATGTGTTTTCCTTTATTTTAATATGCTAACCATTTGATTGGAATTCTGTTGGTGGAGGGCATGTTTTCAATATTTATTGGGCAGATTTATTGATATAGTTCACCCAAAAATGAACATTTGCTGTTACGTTATTCTCGCTCAGATCCTTCAATATGCACTGTAAATAATTCTTTCAAAATGGTGTCTATTTTGTTGTTGTTGTTGAATAAATACAATTTTTTAGTCATTTCAAATTTCATCAATCAAACTGACTAAAAAATTAAGTTAAGCTTAGTATAAATTACAAAAAAAAAAAAAGTTGAAACTTGATTAACACTAAAATAAGTAACGTAAAAAAAATATTTGTGGTCAAGACTTGTTTTGTCTTATAATTTTTAAGAGTGTAGGTAGAACATGAAAACAAAATTGTGGTACTTGGTGATTCATAAAATGCAAGTCAGCCCAAAATATTCAGGCAATATTACATGGCTCAAGGTTAGGGCCAAACAGAATCTGCTGGCAATTTTTGCTATTTCAGCACAGAATTAAAAAATGAAATCTCCGTATTCGTGCAAAAATATGTTGTGTGTATCAAAACTGAAAACTTAATATATGAAGTTAAAAATAATATCCTTTTAATTTATATTTAATTCTTACAGTGCAAATCCAATTAGATCCACTTAATTGGCAAACAAAGCAAGTCTCTAATATATGAAGGCAGAAAATATGACTTTACAAACTGTATTGTAAATAAATTATACATTTAAACATTTTCATATTTGTCAATAATATTACTGAAATTAATTCACACACATTTATACAACTAAGTAAATAGACTTAATGAGATATCTGCGCGCAGATTCCATGTGGGCCTATTCTTGGCTCCTGATGATAATTAGACTTCTTAAGAAGTATAATGATCAGCTCATTCATCATTTTGTAACATTAGGCTGTAGATTAAACGTTATAATGTTTTAAATATTGTAGTTTCCTACACAGGCTGACTGTTTTGCTTCATTCGACGTCAAAGTATTGTCAGGAGCCATGCGTATTCATTTTAATTTGCCAGTATATGTTGTTTTTTGTTTATTCTCAAGGTTCCAGTTGCTGTTTACTTTCATTTTATGAAACATTTTAGCAAAAACAGTCTTTAATGTTCTACTAAAGTAAATTGTCACCTATAATTTACAGCAAATTTTAACTTTTGTATGAACTATCCTTTTATAATACAACAAACTATATATTTTTACACATTCTCACAGCAATGCATAACTTTTTGATGTAGTAGCTAATTTGTATGAATTTTTACAGTCTCATTTGTATAATTTAGTACAATTTGCTCCTTTAATAAAGATTGGGTTTAGGGGCGGGTTTGGTGCCACGCCTCCTTTTTAAAATCGTATATTTTCGAACGACTTAACTTAGCCAATTAGCCACTAAACTGACAAACTGTAAAATACAAACGTTTCCTCGTAAGATCTGGGGTGCGTTTCCGAAATCCATTATTATCCAACTAAGGTCGCAAGTTGCGTCGTTACAAACATAGTTGATTTGGTGTTTCCCAAAACGAACATTCTCAAATTGCATCGCAAACTTGTACGTTTGCAACTACACCTCTAGAGCTGTAGTTAGAAGCATAGCTTCTGTCTGTGTTCTATTCCTAGTTATGCATCTAACTCCAGCTCTAGAGTACAAGTTTGCGACACAGTTTGCGAATGTTTGTTTATATGCTCTTGGAGGAGATTTTGGTTTTAGATAGTAATTGGATGCTACTTGTATGTTATCTGTAAGTGTTTTATGCTATGTTTAATGAAAGGTTTGAAAATACGCATCCAGGTAAATGTATGTGTAACAATTTGTATGTATTTATTTATGGATTTTGAATTGGGGTTTTGAATTTTAACATAAATTAATTAACTTATAAGATGCATACGTATTTATGCATCATGGTAGCGCAGTGGGTAGCACGATCGCCTCACAGCAAATAGGTCACTGATTCAAGTCCCAGCTGGGTCAGTTGGCATTTCTGTGTGGAGTTTGCATGTTCTCCCAGTGTTCGCGTGGGTTTCCTCCAGGTGCTCCAGTTCCCCCACAGTCATCTCTCTTAGGTGTAATTTGCTTTCAAAGTATTTTTTACAATTCAGTTTTAGCAGTCTTCATATTAACAATTGTGCACTTTGAAAACATTTATGCCATTTTAAACACAGCCGTGGCTCATGACGAAAGCTACAGGTGACCTATTATTTAGAAGCAGAATTTACGTTATGTCTCCAAAAATTGTGAAAACAAAAACATATAGTATATGGTAATGCTTTTAATTTATAGTAGGTTATTTATTAAGAAATGTATCTGTACTGTATATGACATGGACCTGTTGGTTAGAACATTTCTGCAGTGGTTTGAATGTGTAAATGTTAAAGTAGACTTTTCTATATATAATATTATCATTTAAGTTAGATTTTTCCATATATAATATTAATATTAAGTTTGATTTTTCTTCATTTCTTAATAAATAGCCTATTGGAAGTTGCAATCATTAATGATTTAAATTATTTATTTATGAGATAAAAATACATAGCTAAGTGGCTAAGTGGTTTTATGCTTTAGAATAGAATATGGAATATTCTCATTAATATTTGTAAAGGAAAAATTGGCCCTATATGTTCTGTTTACATATATTTTAATTAATATGAAAAACCAGTGCATGTTTTTACCAAAACTAATATTGGAAAAAAAAAACATCATGTTTGGGCAAATAATTTTGTTTTACACGCACACACATTTAATGTGCGTGTAAAACAAAATTATTTGCCCAAACATGATGGGTTTTTTTTTTCTAAAGAAGATGTTACTCCACCCTGTTTAGAGCATAATTATGGATGTTTTACGCTATAACTAACATGGTACAAATGATGGATTTGCGACAGGGAAACTACGGTTTTGGGAAACACTCGTCACTACATTGTTCGTTTCCCAAATGATGCATCATACAATGATAGATCAGCCGCGAGTTATGTCGTTGCTTTGGAAACGCACCCCAGACAGATTTCTTCTCAATTTACTAATTATTTTTCCCTTTCTGATTAATGTCTATGCATATTGCATTTCCAGTTTTACAGTTATGATTATGTTTTTGCGCGAAGTAATTCTTCTTATATCCTTTATTATGCTACATGACGCTTCATTGAATATTCACACAGATCTGCTCATATCGCTTCACGATAAACCCTTTCCAAAGACTGAGGCATTTTTTTTTTCAGAGACACATTACTAAGATCACACAATATCATACAATATCAAATCACAACTGGATGTCTACGGAACTCACAATAGTCATTATTGGATAGAAAGCTCATAAAAAGAACAGCATTTTGTCAAACGAATGCGTAAAATTGATTAAAGCGTTCTCGAGCAGGTTCCCCCCTGCGTTTTGGCTTGTGTTTTAAAAAGAAGGAGGATTGCTCTTGCTCATCCTCTTGCAATATTCTGCCTTCAGTTTTTTTGGACATTCTATTATTTTTTCATTGCACGAACCCTTTGAAGACCTTGTCCTTCATCTCACATTTAGCTGCCCTCGGTTGCGTCCTTTAATGCAGTCTGACAGGCATCAGGAACAGTCGGTAGAGGATGAGCTCCAGGGGAAAGGCAGGGCCGATTGAGCCCAATCTTTGTGGTACAGGCATTAGTTTGGACACCTAGGAGCCCTCCTTCACCTCTGGGCTCTCTGTGGGAGTCGGGGCCTCCTCTGCAGACGGGGACTGAGCATCACCTGGACCATCTGGAACATGCAGAAAAAAAAATGACTAAATGAACTAAAATGAACAATACACGCAATACCAGATGTTCTCAATTTCAGTCAGGTTTTTCCAGTTATAAAGAATGATTCAGAAATAAGTCATTGGTAAGTCAGTGACAAATTCATTAAATGTTCCACAAAGTGCTTTAAAATGTGCACTTTTAATCGATGATTGATGTAATCTCAACCGAAACACAAAGAGAGGGTGGGACTGTGTAGCCCCTCCCCTTTTTATAAAACAGCCAATAGCATTTTGTTTTATCACAGCTCTGCCAGTGAGAGTGCTTGAGATCAAGCACCTCAAATGTGAATCGTCTTGAAAAGGGCGGGGCATGTCAGATACCAGAGAGCATTTGATTGGTCCCAATTTGATGAGAACTGAAGTATGAGGTGAAGTGAATAAAACCATTGATCCATTTAGGTGGCTGTGGCAAATTACAAGCTTTACATGTTCATATCGGTTTTATACCTTCTAAACATGATTTTTTTTTCACTGTTTTGGAGCGCACTAGGTTTTAGATATGCTAAATACTAACAATGCTTTATTCTAATTTTATGTGACCTTTAAAAAGAATTGATTCAAAGGTGGATTCGTTTTTTTAAATTAAATAGCTAATAGCTAACATACTAGCTTAAACATTAAATAAAAATCTCATTCTTATTTGAAACATTTCTGTGACTTTTGAAAATGATAACATTTTAATCTGTGATAGTTTTATGGTTTTGACAAAAAATGAGCATTGCATATTTGCAAGTTTTAGTGATATCATATTGCATTGATTTACAAAATAATTCTTAAAACAATGCTTTAATACTTTAATAAATATTCAATATTTAAATATTCAATATTGGAATAATAAATAATCAAATATTTTGTGTTTTGCAGATATTGCAGATATTTGCTTTTTTTTACCCCTTAATTGTGCAATGTTCAAATTGACCACCCTTTTATTATGTTAGAGATGAAAACATCCACTGAATGAAACTGCTGTAAAAACAACATCAGGTAAATATTTTATTCAATTTCTTTTGCATAAATCTGTTAATCAACCTCAGTCCTGATCAAAAGTACTAAATCGATTTTAAACATTACAGTATTTCAACACTTTAATTGCCAAGTTTACAAATGATGTCACTCATTTGGTGAAAAGAAAACACAAAATGACATATTTTCAATATAAAAAGTAATTGTGGACTGGATTTTTTTCACCTTTTATCACAGTCTTAGTTATGTGAATGATTGGTTACAGAATTGGCTTTGATGCGTAGTTAGATTTTCACCTTTTCTCCCTAATCTTTTGTTGGTGGCTGTTTTTACCCCATTGACTTCCATTATAACCACATTTGACGGTGCAGAAATACACAGTCCTTGTTTTTGTTTACTCCATGTAATTTTGAGAGCTGAGATGCATATTTAGATTTTCTCAGACACATCAAGATTAGTGCGTAAAGGTTACTCTGACACACTTACAGACACACATACACACACTTGAATTTGCTGTTATACACCATATAATCAAAAATGCATGATTATATGGTGTTATAGATTTGCAATAAAAAAGTGCTCATAATGGAAGTCAATGAGGCAAAAACAGCCACCAACAGTAAATTAGAGAGAAATGTTTTTTTTTCACCAAATCAGCAACATCCTGTAATTTTCTGAGTTTTGATCATACCTGAGGTTGATTAACAGATTTATGCAAAATGAATACATACTTATCTGAGGCATTTTTACAGTGGTTTGATTTAGTGAAGGTTTTCATCCCGAACATAACAAAAGGGCAGTAAATTTGCCCAGAGTGTATTGTTGAGCTTGTTAATCAAAGCATTTTCTCAAAATAGTATGTGTCAAAATAAGATTTACCACCAATAAATCATTCTGCTAGCTGAAACACAGAAAAAGTTATGGCCAAATTAATACTCAAAATTATCCCAGAGTGGATGACAACATCCCCAACAGTACATAAGGGTTAATCAACAATATATGTATATGCAGTTTGAATAATGACCTATATATATAAACTGTTTTAACCTTTTAGTTAAATACTTTGTAAATCTAGTCATATTATTTTTCAATTTATTTATTATTTTTACAATAGTTACTTGGTTGACTTTCCCAAATGTACTTGACCGTTTAGGATTTTTACAAAAAAAGTTTGTGTGTGTGTGTGTGTGTGTGTGTGTGTGTGTGTGTGTGTGTGTGTGTGTGTGTGTGTGTATGTGTGTACTGTATGTGTGTACTGGTTGTATGTGTGTATATACAGTTGAAGTCAGAATTATTAGCCCCCTTTTGATTTTTTTCTTTTTTAAATATTTCCCAATTGATGTTTAGCAAAGAAATTTTCACAGTATGTCTGAAAATATTTTTTCTTCTGGAGAAAGTTTTATTTGTTTTATTTCGGCTAGAATATAAGCAGTTTTTATTTTTAAACACCATTTTAAGTTAAAAATTATTAGCCCCTTTAAACGATATTTGTTTTCATTAGTCTACAGAACAAACCATCGTTATACATACCCTGCCTAGTTAACCTAATTAACCTAGTTAAGCTTTTAAATGTCACTTTAAGCTGTGTAGATGTTTTGAAAAATATCTAGCAAAATATTATTTACTGTCATCATGGCAAAGATAAAATAAATCCGTTATTAGAAATGAGTAATTAAAACTATTGTTTAAAAATGTGTTGAAAAAAATCTTCTGTCCGTTAAATAGAAATTAGAGGGAAAAATAAACAGGAGAGCTAATAATTCAGACTTCAACTATACATATAAACACACACACACACACACACACACACACACACACACACACACACACAAGTTATTATATTATATATGATTTTCATTATTATTATTATTATTATTATTATTATTATTATTATTATTATTATTATTATTTATTACATTAAATATTAGTTTATAATTCAGCCATTACTATTACACTGTAAACAATTCTTGCTGACTATAATATTTCTTTTTAGGTGAATCAAATTACCTTTTTTGTCTTCTCAACTTATTAAAATGAGTAAAGCAACATAAATATTTGTCGTCAACACTTTTTGTTATTACATTTACAGTGTATTTTTAGACTCCTGTATATGCGTTATCATTTTGTAATTCTATGCAGAAATGATGAAAGACACCTGTGAGGGACAGTTCTGCCAGTTTTAGCGGCAGGTCAGGTGGGACTCCAACAGGAGAGCCCAGGATATCCGGCAGTGCATTACGACGACCAGAGCGTCCCGATGAGGCGAAATCCAACACCGGCTCCACTTCTGTCATCTCTACAAACAACACAGAGCTCACATCATTTTACAGTCATTACAAGAAAACAAAACAGATCGTTCTCCAAAACACATGCCATTTCTGACCACTAGGTGGAGGTCACACCCCAGAAATGCTTTCTTGCCCACAGGAGGGACAACAAAATTATATAAGCGAACATTTTCATGCTTGACCCATCCTGATGGTTCGGCCGTGGCTCGAGGCGCGTCTTTCACAAGCACAAACCAAACAGACCACTCGACTCAACCAAGAGCCTTTCTGAATTTATCCATGCTCGCTCAGTCAGGAAGAGGTTGCTATTAGCAACAAGACGAATCACCTATACTGCATAGCAACAGGTAATCTCTTCTGCAAACAGTGCTGAGTGGACATGTGCTGAGTTTGAAAAATGCAACATATTGTGATGTTATTGAACATGCATGATATTTTAATCATGACCAATTCTGCAAATAACTTTTGTTTCAACATTTATTAGAGCTCTTTATTCAAATGGTTGTTTAAGCATTGTTTATCACAACACTGGGCTATTGATTAAGGCTATGGCTATGTTCATGTTAATCTGGCCTATATAACATGGTCGAGGTATGAACTGAAAATGTTCTGATTCTTTATATAACTTTGGTCTTAACACCTATCAATATGCAGTTGAAGTTGAACCTTTGATGTTTTTCTTATTTTTTATATTTCCCAAATAATGTTTAACAGAGCAAGGAAATTTTCGCAGTATGTCTGATAATATTTTTTCTTTTGGAGGAAGTCTTATTTGTTTTATTTCAGCTAGAATAAAATCAGTTTTTAATTTGTAAAAACATTTTAAGGTCAAAATTATTAGCCCCTTTAAGCTATATTTTTTCAATCGTCAGTCATCATGGCAAAGATAAAATAAATCAGTTATTAGAAATGAGTTATTAAAACTATTATGTTTAGAAATGTGTTGAAAAAATATTCTCTCCGTTAAACAAATTGGGGGAAAAAAATAACAACAGGGGGGCTAATAATTCTGACTTTAACTGTAGCTCCATTTGTTAACATTAGTTAATTAAATGAAACTGATGAAAAATAGCATGTATTAATCTAATTGTTATGTGAAGGGATACTGACAAATGAGTGCGGATCCAAATGCATGGTTATTTAGGAGAATGGTCAGGCAAGCAACGGTCAACTCAGGGGCAAACATATGTAAATCCAGGAAATCCAGAGTCGTGGATGGGAGAACATGCAACCTTCACACAAAATAGCCAACTGACCCAGCTGAGGCTCGAATCAGCGACCATCTTGCTGTGAGGCGAACGTCCACTGTGTCACTTTTAATGGTCATGTCCTAATGTATAATAACTTCATAGCTTTTTTTAATAGATTAAATAATTTTTTAATAACTCTAACAAATGTTGCTATTGATCACTTTTGATATTAGTTACTGCCTACTACTGTTTACTAATGAGATCTTATTATAAAGTGTTACCTATTGTGCTGTATAATCCTTTTAAAATGTAATTGGTACCAAACATTCGTTAATTCAGAGCTTTTATGTACAATAATACACAAAAATGTTGTTAAATTAAGTAACACATTTTGTGAATAAAGCTTCAGTAATTTTCACAAAGGGGTTACCTCGCAGCAAGAAGGTCGCTAGTTCGAGCTTCGGCCGGGTCAGTTGGCCTTTCTGTATGGACTTTGCATGTTCATGTGGGTTTCCTCCAGGTGTTCCAGTTTCCCCCACAGTCCAAAGACATGCGCTATAGGTGAATTGGGTAAGCTAAATTGTCAAGTATGTGTATGTGTGTGAATGAAAGTGTATGGGTGTTTCCCATAGATGGGTTGCAGCTGGAAGGGCATCCGCTGCGTAAAACATATGCTGGATAAGTTAGTCGTTTATTCCGCTGTGGCGATCCTTAATCAATAAAGAGAATAAGCCAAAAAGAAAATTAATAGATGAATGAATAATTTTTACAAGAAAATTCACTGCATCATATACCAAGCCTGAGATGCACTTTGCACACAAGCTATTTATCCGCGTGAGCCCAGACTCTGTGTGTGTATGCGCTCACATGCATGTGAATGCGAACAATTGGCTGGCCATTTGCATGGATGTGCTCACACACAGTCTTAGCATGTGCTTGCCCAAACATATGCCTGCTCATAAATATAGCATTATTCAGATGGGACTAGACAGAGCATGTTCAGACCATTCACACCAGCAACAATCTGTTGATTTAAGCATACGGCGTAGTCCGCCTACTAAAATAGATGTTATAAAATCTGTCAAAAATTGATTCATTCATTTTCTTTGCAGCTTAGTACTTTTACTAATCTGGGGTCGTCACAGTGGAATGAGCCGACAACCTATCCAGCATATGTTTTACGCAGCGGATACCCTTCCATCTGCAACCCATCTCTAGGAAACATCCATACACACTCATTCACACTCATACACTATTGACAATTTAGCTTACCCAATTCACCAGTACTGCATGTCTTTGGACTGTGGGGGAAACCAGAGCACCTGCAAACTCCACACAGAAATATCTGTCTAAATTATAATAATAAAATATAACTTATTTTACTTCTGCTAGTAGCTAAAAGTTACATCTTATTGTTGTTAATTTAAACTTAAAAGCACTAAAATATTACTATAAATAATATTAAAATTTATTAAAAAACATATTTGAATAGAAAACATTATAAAATTAAATAAATAACAAAATAGTAATAATAATATTTATATAATATTAATATTACAATCATACAATAAAACACTTATAATAATATAGAACATAAAAAGGAAAACGAGAAAACAATATAGTATACCTAATAATAATAATAATAATCTAAAAATGAAAAACTAAATTCAATATATATATACATATACATATTGTAACGCCGGGGAGTGACACTCACAACAGAAGGTAGGATCCAATATGCAGGTTTATTCTTTGTCAGGCAAGCAATGGTCAAAACAGGTATGAACAGGTATGTGCGGGCAAATCCAGAGTCGAAGTCAATAAACAGGCAATGGGTCGAAAGGCAGGCGGCTAAAACGGATAACTAGGATAAACAGGGCTAAGAACAAAACACAGGAGGACAAGACCGGGATAACGCGTTGTAATGTCACTATACAGTAAACAAGACTCGGCAATCTGAATGAGTGTGTGTGCTGCTTAAATACTGTGTGTAATCAGTCTCTGTAACAGATTTCAGCTGGTGTTGTAATCAGGAAGATGAGTGACCAGGCGTGCGGGATTGGAAGAAGTGCATGTATGGAAATGTAGTCCTGGGGAATGCGGAAGTGAAGTTTATGATGAAGAGGAAACCAGCGATCTCCAGTGAATGATCGCTGGTTATTGTAACATAGCCCCCCCTCTAAAGAGCGGCTTCCAGACGCTCCAAATACAGTTCAGGCGGGAGGTGGAGCGGAGGCGGAACAGGGGGAGGGATGGAGGGCCAGGACCATGCAGCGGGGGCAGGACTGGAGCATGGAGCTGCGGAGGGCCTGGAGCGTGGAGCTGCGGAGGGCCTGGAGCGTGGAGCTGCGGAGGGCCTGGAGCGTGGAGCTGCGGAGGGCCTGGAGCGTGGAGCTGCGGAGGGCCTGGAGCGTGGAGCTGCGGAGGGCCTGGAGCGTGGAGCTGCGGAGGGCCTGGAGCGTGGAGCTGCGGAGGGCCTGGAGCGTGGAGCTGCGGAGGGCCTGGAGCGTGGAGCTGCGGAGGGCCTGGAGCGTGGAGCTGCGGAGGGCCTGGAGCGTGGAGCTGCGGAGGGCCTGGAGCGTGGAACTGCGGAGGGCCTGGAGCGTGGAACTGCGGAGGGCCTGGAGCGTGGAACTGCGGAGGGCCTGGAGCGTGGAACTGCGGAGGGCCTGGAGCGTGGAACTGCGGAGGGCCTGGAGCGTGGAACTGCGGAGGGCCTGGAGCGTGGAACTGCAGTGGCCCTGGATCATGAGGCTGCGACCATTGAGGAAGCTTAGGAGGCGGCGGCCGTTCAGGGAGTTCAGGCGGCGGCGGCCGTTCAGGGAGTTCAGGCGGCGGCGGCCGTTCAGGGAGTTCAGGCGGCGGCGGCCGTTCAGGGAGTTCAGGCGGCGGCGGCCGTTCAGGGAGTTCAGGCGGCGGCGGCCGTTCAGGAAGCTCAGGAGGCGGCGGCCATTCAGGAAGCTCAGGAGGCGGCGGCCATTCAGGAAGCTCAGGCGGCGGCGGCCATTCAGGAAGCTCAGGCGGCGGCGGCCATTCAGGAAGCTCAGGCGGCGGCCATTCAGGAAGCTCAGGCGGCGGCGGCCATTCAGTGAGCTCAGGCGGCGGCCATTCAGCGAGCTCAGGAGGCGGCGGCCATTCAGCGAGCTCAGGAGGCGGCGGCCATTCAGCGAGCTCAGGAGGCGGCGGCCATTCAGCGAGCTCAGGAGGCGGCGGCCATTCTGGAGGTTCAGGTGGCGGTGGCTCTGACAGCTCTGGCGGCAGCGGCACTGGCAGTTCTGGAGGATCTGGCAGCTTTGGTAGCTCTGGAGGGTCTGGCAGCTCTGGAGGGTCTGGCAGCACTGGAGGGTCTGGCAGCTCTGGAGGGTCTGGCAGCTCTGGAGGGTCTGGCAGCTCTGGAGGGTCTGGCAGCTCTGGAGGGTCTGGCAGCTCTGGAGGGTCTGGCAGCTCTGGAGGGTCTGGCAGCACTGGAGGTGGCAGTGGCAGCTCTGGAGGTGGCAGTGGCAGCTCTGGAGGGTCTGATAGCACTGGAGGGTTTGGCAGCACTGGAGGGTCTGGCAGCACTGGAGGGTCTGGCAGCACTGGAGGTGGCGGTGGCAGCTCTGGCAGTAACAGCTCTGGTGGTGGCAACAGCTCTTGTAACTCAGGTGGTAGTGGCCATTCTGGTGGCTCAGGTGATGGTATTTCAGGAACTAGAACAGGAACTATGGCAAGAACAGACAAGGAACAGGAAACCATCTTCTGAGCTTGTGCTAGATTAACTCTTACCACATTCTGAGCTGGAGGGCTGGATGCGGCCATTTTGTGAGCTGGAGGAGCAGCCATCTTGTAAGCTGGAGGACTGGAGCTGCGGAGGGCCTGGAGCGTGGAGCTGCGGAGGGCCTGGAGCGTGGAGCTGCGGAGGGCCTGGAGCGTGGAGCTGCGGAGGGCCTGGAGCGTGGAGCTGCGGAGGTGGTTTTGTGAGCTGGAGGACTGGAGTCGGCCATCTTGTGAGCTGGAGGACTGGAGTCGGCCATCTTGTGAGCTGGAGGACTGGAGTCGGCCATCTTGTGAGCTGGAGGACTGGAGTCGGCCATCTTGTGAGCTGGAGCAGCCATCTTGCAAGCTGGAAGACTGGAGGTGGCCATCTTGCAAGCTGGAGGACTAGAGGCGGCCATCTTGTGAGCTGGAGCAGCCATCTTGTAAGCTGGAGGATTAGATGCGGCCATTTTCTGTGCTGGGTGTGTGGTGGTGGAATGAGCAGCAAGCCCCGTTGCCATCGGGTCTTGCTGTCCTATGCCCCCCCCCCAAAAATATTTAGGGGTGTCCTCCACCTCTCCTACAGTGAAGGGGGACCCACTCATTTGAAGTGCAAGATCAATATAACCTTCTAGAGTCCCGTGGGGGTCATGCAAAGGCATTGTGGAATATAGGGGCTCAGAAAGTCCTCCACGAAAGAAAATCATTAGGCATAAGTCATCCAAAGATGTTAAATGGGCTACCTGGATGAAGTCCTCCACGTATTCCTCTATAGACCGGGCTTCCTGACGCAGACACATGATCTTGATACCCGCTGAATCCATTGTGTGGCCGAGTCTTCTGTAACGCCGGGGAGTGACACTCACAACAGAAGGTAGGATCCAATATGCAGGTTTATTCTTTGTCAGGCAAGCAATGGTCAAAACAGGTATGAACAGGTATGTGTGGGCAAATCCAGAGTCGAAGTCAATAAACAGGCAATGGGTCGAAAGGCAGGCGGCTAAAACGGATAACTAGGATAAACAGGGCTAAGAACAAAACACAGGAGGACAAGACCGGGATAACGCGTTGTAATGTCACTATACAGTAAACAAGACTCGGCAATCTGAATGAGTGTGTGTGCTGCTTAAATACTGTGTGTAATCAGTCTCTGTAACAGATTTCAGCTGGTGTTGTAATCAGGAAGATGAGTGACCAGGCGTGCGGGATTGGAAGAAGTGCATGTATGGAAATGTAGTCCTGGGGAATGCGGAAGTGAAGTTTATGATGAAGAGGAAACCAGCGATCTCCAGTGAATGATCGCTGGTTATTGTAACACATATATATATACATATACATATATATATATATATATATATATATATATATATATATATATATATATATATATATATATATATATATTTTTTTTTTTTTTTTTTATTAATTTTTTTTATTTAACTCATTTGCACAAATGGTCAAAGCAACTTAAAACAGCTACTCATAAATCAATGTTTTATATGCATGAATAAATCATTGACACCAAAGGCCATGGTTAACAGGAACTGGAAAATTAAAGTAGGTCTTTGAGGCAAACGATTTTCATTCAAATATATCATCAAAGATAACATATCTTAATGATAGCGCACATAAAGCATGTACCACTTTATTTGTTTTGATGGCATGATTCAAGTGTTTATTGCCTTGTGAAGGTACAATTCAACACAGTTTTTTTAATAAACCCTGACCCTTCTGAGAATCCATTATTGTTTATATATTGTAAATAACGTAGTAAATAAAAGTATTTTTTACAAGACCGACACAGTGGCTCAGTGGTTATCACTGTCGCCTCACAACAACAAAGTTGCTGGTTCGAGTCCCAGCTGGGTCAGTTTGTATGTTTTCTCTCGTGGGTTTCCCTCGTGGGTTTCCTTCGGGTGCGGTTTCCAAAGACATGCACTATTGGTCAATTGAATAAACTAAACTGGTCGTAGAGTATGAATGTGAGAATGTGGGGGTTGCTGTGTCTACTATTTTGTTTCGGATGTATGTTGTGTAGATGAGAGCTTTAAAGGACTGAATTAATCTACTCATCCTTTTAAAAAATGTCACAAATTATACAGTTTATAAGGATTTTTTTCCAAATTTCCTAAATACCTTTTCACCTGCTGGAGGGTAAACCATATCAAAGATTTACATTACATGAATACTCTAGAATTATATTTCGAGATTGGAGTAAAATCTAACATGTAGGAGACTATTTTAATTCAGTACAATATTAGATTGTTAACTGAAACTAGATGCACTTAAGTCTTATAAAGCAATATGTTACATAACAGTTAGCATATTATAAATCAGCAGCCTAACCAGATTGTTGTACTTTATGCAAACAAAATAAATCATACTTTTGTAGAAACTGTAATTAAATTTCTAAGCTAAAAAAACAAGATGACCCATTAAAATATATTTTTATATAATCCCAGAACACTGAGCTTCTTGAGTCTTCGAGTCTTCAGTAAGGAGCATTTTGATTCGGAAATTTAAAGCTAACTGTGATTGGCCAAACAGCACAAAAAAAGAAAAGAAAGATATTTAGGAGTCCACACACGAGACAGTTTGCAAATGCAGATTAGAGTATTCATAAACATGTAACATCATCATAAATATGTTTGCAAATAGTTACAATTTTTTTAGGTAAGATGCATTTACAGGGTTCAACACAATACCTTCATGTTGTCCCAACACAAATTGATTAAAGAGCCCCGAATCCCCAGTTGCAGGGTAGATTATTGCATTATTCTCCAGAACGTTTGCTCAATAATGTATACTCATCTTCAGTCATGATCAGTCGATCACACACTCTACTAGCGTTTTAAGGGAAAGGTGCGTTCACGTTTTACCGGACCTGGCACAGAACATATTCGATATTGTTTCATGTTACCATTGGCGTTTCCGTGTGGAGTTTGCATGTTCTCCCTGCCTTTGCATGGCTTTTCTTTGTGTGCTCCGGTTTTCCCCACAGTCCAAAGACATGCGGTACAGGTGAATTGGGTAGGTTAAATTGTCCATAGTGTGTGTGTGAATGTGTATGTGGATGTTTCCCAGAGATGGGTTGCGGCTGGAAGGGCATCCGCTGCGTAAAAACTTGCTGGATAAGTTGGCGGTTCATTCCGCTGTGGCGACCCTGGATTAATAAAGGGACTAAGCCGACAAGAAAATGAATGAATAAATCATTTCGAGAGGATCACATGCTTATGATTGCTTGCAGCCGGTCCTGCATTATTCAATTTATCAATCACCAATCAGACGATTCCTAAACTACTATAAATACCCTAAGTTCCATATAACAGCCATCTTCGTTTTGAAGAATCCCCCATTCCACCCCTACTCCTCATCCTTTCCTAGATGGGTGGCATGGTGGCCTAGTGGTTAGTCCTGTTGCCTCACAGCAAGAACGTTATTGGTTCTATTCTTACCAAGCCAGCCAACTTTTCTGTGTGGAGTGTACACGTTCTCCCCGTGTTTCCCCGGGTTCCCCGGTTTCTTCCCGCCATCCAAAACCATGCAACTTAAGTTAATTGACTAATCCAAATCAGCACCATAGACATGCTCCTAGTAAGTAGTTATCTATCTCTTAAGAGCATTTACTATCTGTTCATTAGCTACTAGCAGTGGAATTCTGGAGATCAACCTCAGCTTGAACTCCCCTCTCGCCATGCAAACGGGAGGGAGCCCCGGGCTCGATGATCTTATGAGCACAAGGCTCTTTCCTGAAACAGCATGCCAAACAAGCTTTATAATCAATCATCAGCTAAGTGTGAACTCTTGAAATAATAGTTGTTTGAACAAGCCTCAAAAATACTTTAAGTGTTTGTGAATCGTGTTTTGAAATTCCAAAGTGGCTTTTAAAGATGTAAATTGAGATTTTTGTTTTGTAAATGTATTACTTTTGGGACCAATTTTAGCTCTATACAATAGACCACACAGTTTTATCCACATGTCTTTAATCTTCCACTGATGAAAAAAAGCTTGAAGCTGAGTATGTTAACTGCAATTGGTCATTTTTGGGTGAAGTATCCCTTTAACAACCACACAACTAGACCTTGTCAATGGCACACAAGATCCTTAAATCACGGTGGCATATGGGCTTTGTTTTACTGCCGACTAATCCTCTAAAATATGAAAAGGTTATTCGAGACTCTCTCAGGCAGCGACTGATCTTTAAGATCTCTTCTCCAGCTATTAAATACCATTAACAGGTATTGGCTAACTAAAAACAGCATCCATCTCTCTCGTTCTTCCTCTCTCATTCTGTTTATCTGTCTCCTGGCAGGGAGCCTGACTAGCTGTGGCTCTTGTAGTTTTATAATCCATATTGTATGAAGCTGGAGGATTACGGATGAGAGACGGCACCAGAGTGGATCCACCTCCCGTCCAACCCTTATTTATTATCATTTATTTAAAGCTCTCTTATTTAAACTTCTCCCCAATCCATACTTGCTTAATCTCTAACTAAACTAGATGTCACTGTTCCAGTCTTCTGATTTCAAACCTCACAGATACAGACTTATAAAATGCACGTCAGAAGATGACAACTCTTTATTTAGTGCAATGGATTTTTCCTGTCTCCTCTTGTCTTTGAAGGGTCTTGTGCACACAAAAGCATTTGCATTTTCCGTTGGGAATTTCCATTGTATTTTCCTTTGGGGAAACCCAAAGCAGCAGCAGGTTCGATGTTATTGTTGGCTGAGTCGATCCAAATATAGTTATCATTATACAGTAGATGATAGGACCGCACAATGTATCATTTTAGCATTGATATGCACATCACAGGACATGCAATGTTGAATTTATTAGGATTAGAGTTGACCAGAAGCCACAGTTCAGAACACATGATATTTGTTGTCTTAAAGTAGAGTTCAGACATAATGGATTTAAATTTATTATTTGCGTGGAGGACTGGGCGATATTTTTTGAAACATATTGCTAGCATGTTTCTAGCATAAATTAGCATGTTTCTAGAATGATTGTTACTATGTTTCTAGTATGATAAGTATGTTTCTAATATGGATTGGTATGTTGTTAGTATGTCCAATGTAAAGTCAATGGCAGATTTTATAATGGAAGTCTATGAGACAGTTGCTAAGGTGCTGTAAGTGGTTGCTAGGGTATGGTTAGTAAGTTAAAAGGTCATCCGTGATTGACAGATCGCTAGTCTGGGTTAAATGAACCCAACCTTAAGTATGTATGAAAGTCTGGTGCAAAGTTATAAGGTCAGAGAGTTTGGCAGCAAGATATACCGACTTAATTCAGTATAGTTTGGAGGTTTGGGGCTAGTTTGGTGGTTGCAGTATGAATGATCTAGAAGGAGATGCGTTCTTAAAATAGTCTAAGAAGAAGAAAACGGAAAAATAATATGTTTATGTAGTAGTTCAAACATAATGGATTGAAAGTTTATCATTTGCTGTGTAGGGTTGGGCAATTTGGCCTAAAATCAAAATCTCAATTAACATTTTAACTCGATTACGATTAATGACAGATTACTTTGTTTATTTTTTTGCTCTCATAGTTCACTGACAAGTTATGGACAGTAAAATGCTCACATATTACAAGTGAAAGATTTTTGAATAAAAAGTGAACATCAATGCTGAACAACTGAAATTAAAATACATATTGCCTAAAACACTCAATTTAAAAAAAGAAAATAAATAACAACGTGTAACGTGTTGTTACATTTTTTTAAAGGCCTGGAGGTATGTGACTGCAAGAAGCCAGCACTCATCATAGAAGTATAAATCAGCCTTAACCAAGCGAGGTCACGTAACCACATGCAGTAGTTAAAATAACTGAAAAAATTTACCTGTTTGGTTGTTCTAAGTGGTTGCTAAGGCAGTTGCTTGAGCGTTCTAGGTGGTTTCTAAGATGTTGTTAGGCAGTTGCTAAGGTGTTCTGAGTGGTTGATAAGGTGTTCAAGGTTGTTGCTAAGGTGTTGCTAGGCAGTTGCTAGGGTGTTCTGAGTGGTGGCTAAGGCGTTGTTAGGTAGCTGCTAAGGTGTTGCTAGGTGGATGCTAGGGTGTTCTGAGCTGTTGCTAGGCCATTGCTAAGGCATTGCTACGGTAGGTGGTTGCTAAGGTGTTGTTACAGTAGGTGGTTGCTAAGGTGTTCTGAGTAGTTGCTAGGCAGTTGCTAACATTAGCATGGTTCTAGCATAAATAGTAAGTTGAAAGGTAATCAGTGATTGGCAGATTGGTAGTCTGGGTTAAATGAGCCCAAACTTAAGTTTGTATGACTGATGCAAAGTCTGGCGCAAAGTTATGAGCTCAGAGAGTTTGGTCTAATGTTAAGTCATGAGCAATATCAAAATACTTGGCTTGTAGTATCATATAAGCATGGCATAGGGAATAAAGCATGAGTATATTGCATTTATACAACATTTTTACAACATAAAATATAGGTCTGCATGAAAAAAAAATTTGCGATAACAATTTTCTTACGATATAACATCTCTCTACAAAAAATATTTTAAATAGCTTCGTTTTTAAATCATTTATTTATTTAATGTGATGTTATTCAAATAAGATGGTAAAATATATTTTGTTCAGATCTAATTTAAACTAAAAAACTGTGTCAGGGTGCAAACATAGAAGGTGCGTTCGACTTGAACAATGGCTGCACCCAGCATGCAATCAACAATATTAGCCGAGAACTATTTTATGGAATAATTATTTATCTCAATTTGTTAAGAAAACGTTATGGGGGTGGCATGATCAATGATGACTTTTATATTACAAGTCTGTAAAAGACTTATTTGAGTTGATATTTGGTTATTCACTAAAAATACATTATTTAAATTGTATATGGAGCTGTATACAGTAAAGGGTCTGTATGAAAATGATCAAAAATAAACCTATGCAAACAATCAAGCCCTAATACACAAATTATTTAACAAAAAAAGATGATTTGACCTCTTGCTGTAAAAATTTTGTAGTATTTTAACAATCATGTGTACAAGATAGAAATGGCATACAATGTTAATTGTTTGTTTGGAAGTTTGTGATATGAAAGTTAGTAAATGCGAAATGCACATGGAGTCGGTGCAGTGTCAAGCCGGACAAAAGTTCTAACTGGCATGCATCACATTAAGACAGTATCTTTTGCATGATAAACTACTTCAAATTTGCTGTGGATTCAAATCTCAGGTTCACAGTTTAACAGATGTTCCCAAGCCTTCGTTGCTAATTTAAAACCATAACATTAGGGCCACAAAGGAATATTGCTTCATTAAATTATGCAGAGAATAATGAGAAAGTGATCAACAAGAATGTGATTACCTGCATCAGCTTTCACTCTTCAGGTCAATCCTATCTTCGGTAAGACGTCATTTAAGCTTCTGATTTGGATTGGGATCACTATCATATCTGCTCGTAATATTATGGGGTTTACCCAAAAAGCTCATCCTCAGGCAGTTCTAAACCTGTTTGAGTTTCTTTTTTCTGTTGAACACAAAAGAAGATATTTTGAATAATGCTGAAATCATGTAACCATTGACTTCCGCAGCAGGAAAAACAAATACTAATTTAATGGTTACAGGTTTCTAGCTTTATTCCAAATATTTTCATTTGTGTTCAACAGAAGGGGGAAAGTCAAACAGGTAACGAGTAGAGGAACGAGTGGAGGATGATTAAATTATGACATAACTTTCAGTTTTGGGAGAACTATTCACTTTAAATATCCCTGTTTCAGTCCCTTTCAGTCCCATTATTAACACAGAGACTAATTCTCAATACTATTTTTTATTAAGTTGTTAAGTAATTTAGAAAAAAAAAAAGTTTTCAAGATTAAAGTTTAAATATTAACTTTGTCTTCATTGAAAAATCAGCTCAAACACATGATAGAAGAATATTGCGACAGACAACCCATTAGACATAGTAGCTAAAATAAATGACATCTTGTGACTTTTAACCATTATAGAGATGAACATGTATATAAGAATAGTACCGTTTTATTATTAATGTTGAATAATCGCTAAAAACAATTTGTATTTACATAATATATAATGTGTTCCCTCTATATTTACTATGTACAGTATAGATCACAATCATATCTATAATAATATCTATAATCATAATATTATGGGGTTTACCCAAAAAGCTCAACCTCAGGCAGTTCTAAGCCTTTTTAAGTTTCTTTCTTATGATAAAACAATTTGTATTTACATAATATATTATGTGTACCCTCTATACTATATTGCATACATGCACACTAACATGTATATCCCTAAAAAGGTTTTAAATATGTTTTAATATTTATATAAAACTATGTTATTAAAAATATAAATAAACATGCATGTGTATACATATACTGTACACATGGATTTGCGTATTTAAAATTACATAATAAATATGCATAGTACAGTATTTTAGTATCTTTATAAAAATATGATTTGCAGTTTGGAGCAAAAATGGGTGCAACAGAAACTATGATCTACTTTTCAATTAAGGTTTAGAGCTGGAAAGTTATTTTATACTGTTTTTTAAAGAAGCGATCACTTTATTTTGATGGTCCATTTGTTGAATTTAAGTTACATTGCATCTACATGCCAACTAATTCTCATTAGATTATACTGTAAGTTGACATGTACTTACAAAGTTTCTTATAGTCAGTTTAATGTCTGTTGAAGGAGCAGTGTAAACATTAAGCAGACACTCTACTAATACTCAAATAGACCATCAACACAAAGTGTTACCCTTTGATCAAATATTACAGTAAAACACTCATATTTTTTGCTTTTATTACACTCTCTTGTTGTAATATGCTTTAACTGTAATATATTTCGGATGTGGAACAGCTGGACATATTCTCAAGATTATTTAATGAAAGGAAATATAGAATGAATATTATCTTTTGTAACTATAAATTACCTTTTTAAATGACCTCTTTACTGCCACTTTTGTGTCATTTCTAAAAACCATATTAATTTCTTCGACTCATTAATTATAATTATGTTAATGTTCAAACAAGTTATCGAGAATACCAGTGATGTCTGTTTTGATCTTTAAAGGGCACCTATGATTAAATCATATTTTGTAAGCTGTTTGCACAGAACTTTGTGTAGGTATAGGGTGTCCACAGACATATTGGGGTGATATAAAGACTGTAAGTCTCTATTTAAAAAATTTCCTGATGTTAAAATAGGATCCAAATCCCTCCCATTTTGAGGCCCACCACAACGTGATGTAGGAGTGTGGTTTCCCGGCCCACCAAATTGATTGACAGCCATGAATTAACAGGTCTCCGTAGTAGTGCGTATAATCATATCAACAAGACAGGACATGTGCAAAGCAATGGGATCAAAAGATCTTTTAAGCTCGCTGTGATAATTAACCATCATCAAATGTGATCAAGCATGAGTTTTACAAGTTTAAACGTTTTTAAAACAGTGCATGTTTGTAATGAATTACAGCAATTGACGCACACTCTGACAATCACGTAAACACATTGTGTTTAGAGCAGAAAACTTTAACATTCTGAAAGCTATAATAAATAATCTGATGGGTGTTTTGAGCTGAAACTTTTGTGGAGACACAAAAGACTTATCTTAAATCTTGAAAAAGGGGTAAAATATGTGCCCTTTAAAATAAAACCATATTAAATTTGTTTTTTAGGAAGACAATTATATACTGTAAGCTGTATATATTAGTTTTACCCTATTTAACTTATTTAAATTGTATCTGACAACTTTTGTTTGCTGTTGCTCAAAGATGAATCAAACTGTAAACAACCCCCAAACATAAACTAGTAGCCAAGTAGGCTAATCTGTGTTTGGGAAACAAAAGCTAACCTGCAGTATGTTAAACGTGACACAGATTGCCATATGCACTCTTTTGATTGATGTGTTTGTTTTTCTATTAGACTCACATGATCAGCCATGCAACAGCTGGAAGGCCAAAGCGACGACCTTCACACTGAAAACCTAATTCTGTTAGAGGAGACGCGGCGCAGCCAGATTACTGATTCTCTTGACAGATCTCATTCTGTGATTGTTCTACTGTATATCCACAGGGGAAAGCTAAATATCAAGCCAGATGTTCATCACTCTCAGTGTCCATCATACAAGAGTCAAGTTACTTTCATTCATTTAACAGCACGGATTGTTGGAATGCAACTTGAAGGTAACATCCTTAAAAGAGATTCTATGATTTAGTAAACACTACAAAAAAAAAACATGCTTGTCTGAATTAGTTTAGTTCATACAAGTGATTCTCACACATTTATATAGAAGTGCTCAATTCAAGCTTATAGAAATTGGTGCTTAAACCTAAAAAATGAATATTTTGAATGGAATTATTTGTTATTAGGGGTGTAACGGATCGTGGTTGATCCGTGATTCGTACAAATCACAACCCGCAATTTGAAACATACGTTAACCTCTGATTAATATATATTTTTTTACTTGTAGATTAATCATAAATTTGTAACAATCACAGAAAGATCACCTCTCGCATCATTAACATCACATGTATGAAAGCATTTTGGCTTTCCAGTAAAATATAATGATGACAGAAGAAGTTGTGGTGGGTTATTCAGGATGTGGTGGGTTTCTTAGGTTATTAAAGGTGTTTTCAGTCACTACTTGTTTAGCCTGCATTAATGGATTCAGTGTATGCTGCAAGATGAATCATTAAAAAAATCTGAATCTCAACAACAATGCAATATAAATTATACATAAATGATGGTGGTTTGCATATGTTTATTAATCCTTCAAATCACTGCATTCAAATCTGTGTTTGAAAGACGCAAACATTTTTACAAGTTACAAACAGTCAAATAAGACAGAAGTACTGGGATAACAGTTTATAGTTTAGATTAAAAAAAAGATTAAAATCACCATCATATGCATTTACTTTTACACTCAAAAAAAAAAGTTGTAGGCAGCAATTTCATTTAAACAATAGGCTTCGGTAACCAGCCATCAAAAATATTCATTCATTCATTCATTCATTCATTTTCTTGTCTGCATAGTCCCTTTATTAATCTGGGGTCGCCACAGCGGAATGAACCACCAACTTATCCAGCAAGTTTTTATGCAGCGGATGCCCTTCCAGCCGCAACCCATCTCTGGGAAACCATCAAAAATATGCCACTGAATAATTCTTCAGAAATGACACATCTAACAATTAAACAAAGTTTTATGAGTGAATAACTGAATCATTTATTAAAAATGAGACTAAAATAAATACGGATTGTTCAAATTGTAATGTTAAATGTATACATTTAGCATTATCAGCAATTAGTAACAGTGAATTTTTCACAGTACCGAATATTTTACTATTTATTTTTATTCAGCTGATTATTTCTTCATTTTATTTTTGATAAAATTATAGCTTCTAAGTTGTGTTTGTTGAAAGTTGTTCTTGCAGTACTGTTTTTGTAATAAATAGAAAGAAAATTACATTTGTCTCCTCCCCTTTTTGGCTGATCTGAAATAGGTGCCAAAACGTCGTGTTTATTGATTATTCATACTAATACTATTTGTGTAATAAACTTTTTGGCTGATCTGTAAAAGGTCCGATGCAGGACTAAAAATCATAATGTGATCCGAACGGAGAGTATGTGATCCGTTACACCAGTAGTCGTTATGTTTACAGTGATTATTTAAGGAAAAAATCCAGGTACTAAAATTAAGTAAAGCCAACTCAGCTTTTTGATACTGGTGCTCGCATCATGCTCTCTCTGGGATAGTTGTCCAGTTGCTTTCATTATTAGGTGCAATAACTTGCTGTTTTACGACATCTAGAGTCAATTTTCTCTCCATAATGACACATCCAGACTACAAAACACAGTAAAAATCACTGTATGTTATGTTCCAAGTATTGATTTGTCTTGGTTGGTTGGATTTGTAATTATCTCTGTTGCAAATGTATGTTATCATATAGATTATTAGTAACTTTTGCATAATTACTTTTACTTCTAATTATTAGTAATGTTTTAAGCATAACGTTTATCACTGCTAGATTAAATAAAATGTACAAATATAAAGAGTAAAATGTACTTGAAACAGAGTATTGCAAATTGTAAAAAAAAAATATTAACAAACTGTTATTCTTACATAATTTAGCTACTTCACTTAGTTAAGCAAATTTGACTCAATTCCACACATTAAATTTACTCTTAAAAGAGGTGTGCAAAAACTTGCACAGGAAATTTCTTCAAAGTAACGTTACATAAAAATAAACAAATAAAAACTGCACCAAATTATGAGACAAATTAAAATTTTGTTGTGGAAAGGCTCTACAAAATAGTTGTTACTCAGCTCAGTGTTGATTCAGATCAGTTCAATAACTATAAACTCTATTCAAAACAAGTAATTTGAGTGATAAGCAGCTCTTGCGAAGGCAGCAGTGTGGTTATTCAGCTCATGTCCAATGAGAGAGTGTTGCATAAGATGCAGAAGAAGTGACAGACTTTAAATGACAGGCTGTGTAAACAAATAGAGGTGGACTGCAGGGGTCACTTTAGTTCTTGGAGGATTCAGAATGAACAACTGCAGCAGCCACACTTTGGGCTTGACCTCATACTGTCTCTCAAACTAGACGACACACATTTGGACATTTTACTAAGAAATATTCATATAACATTGGAGTGATCTGAAAAACTGCTATTATGAGTGATCTTTGTTTTCAATTATTCTAGATTAATCTTTTGCTTCATTTCTCTATGATTAAGTGTTTAGATGAAAATGTTGTTGACATTTTAATATGCAGCCCTTCGTTTTAAGGGAATGGTTTCAACCTCAACAGAGTGAAAACCTGACTCAGAGCTGAAGTGAAGCAGATGATGTCATGTTAATCCTATTAATCACGTTTTACCGTAAAAATATAGTGACAATGCTTGAGTCTGAAAGCCAAAGCTACTGCCTGCTTGCTGCCTCACTGCCCATGTAATTAATGACTTCTCCAGCAGTGTTTATAAATGAAGGTACTTCTTTAGGATACTGGTTTTACACAGACGTAATAGGCTCTATAACGTCATGTCTAATGATCTGGAACAAATTCATGAGCTTTAGAGATAATCAGCCAACTCTTCTGCTAGATATAAAACATACGGATAAAAGATTATCAGTGGACAATTATGAATCAGTTTACTTTTTCAGCTATCGCATTAATTTTCATTTTTCTTTTTCTTTTAAATGCAGGTTTGTGATATCACTGTTATTAAAGATACAAATATATACTATATGCAGTTGAAGTAAGAATTATTAGCTCCTCTGAACTATTAGCCCCCTTGTTTATTTTTCCCAAATTCTGTTTAATGGAAATAAAATAAAAAAATTATGAAGTAAAATAAGAACACATGTCTGAACATAATAGTTTTAATAACTAATTTCTAATTACTGATTTATTTTATCTTTGCCATGATGACAGTAAATAGTATTCTACTAGACACTTCTGTACAGCTTAAAGTGATATTTAAAGGCTTAACTAGGTTAATTAGGTTAGGCAGATTAGGGTAATTAGGTAAGTTATTGTATAACAATGGTTTGTTCTGTAGACTATCGAAAAAATTTTCTTAAAGGGACTAATCATTTTGACGTTTAAGTGGTTTTAAAAAAATAAAAACTGCTTTTACTCTAGCCAAAATAAAACAAATAAGACTTACTCCAGAAGACAAAAATATCATCAGACATACTGTGAAAATTTCCTTGCTCTAACATCCTTTGGGAAACATTTAAAATAGAAAAACTAATAGGGGGCAAATAATTCTGACTTCAACTGTATGAACATATATATATATATATATATATATATATATATATATATATATATATATATATATATATATATATATATACTGTATGGATTTAAATATAACATATTTAAATATAATAATGCAACAGTGCTTTCATTTTACAATAAATATATTAAAGTAGCCATCATGTTACAATGTTACAGCTGAAATTGATCTGACAGCAGTATAAAAGCCCATGGGTGTTCATGTAAAATCGTTTATTGGACACACTCGTCTCCTCATGTCTCACATCTGTGATCTGTCATCATCAAATAGCGCAATTGCCCAGTTTTACTGAGAACAATCTAATCGGTGCACTTTCATTTGTTCAGGATTACATTACCCTATGTCATTTTAGTCGAGGGTGTCCATTCTCTCGTTATGTCATTATTATAGTATTTATCTACAGTGAAATGAACATTTATGCAAAGTCTTAAATAACGTGTCAGTGTTTTACCTTTGGTAAGAGTGATAATGAATGGATTCAATGCACTGTCACAAGATTATGCTCATGCTGAGCTCAAATAGCATATAGAGAGAAGGCGAGAACTCACCAGCGCTAGAGCCAGAGATCCACAGTTCCTGACTGATGCGGATTATTCTCGTGTACTGATATACCAATGCTGCTTTTTCACGGCAGACGGCGTGTTTTGAAAGCACCTGCCACAGTCCGAAGGTTTGACAACATCTCGACTCCCGTTTGCGATCGTGATTTCTTTCTGTGGAATAACTGACAGGAGCAAAGAGGGCGATACCATTCGTTTATTAGTAGGGGAGACCGTGCGCAACAGCGAGAAGGTTCAGGGAGTCAAACTCGTAATTTTACACAAGCATCGCGTCAAAACGACGGGCCAAGCAATAATTTTGTCTTTTTTTTTATTCTTAAATATGCATGTTTGTCCTCGAATCAACAAGTCAGAAAGAAAGCCCCCTGTGTTATAAAAATGTTTACTGCAATACAATATATTTCAGCTTAAAAATGTTGACACTATTCCCTTAGTACAGTCAATGTCTTGAAGATAACACAGTCAGATTTACATAAATGTCAGTGTAAGATTACATGCAATTATTTCAAATATTAAAGAAAAGTAAAAAAAGAAAAGAAAAATACACACATAATTAGTTTTTACAATTAATTACGGTAATTTCAAGGTTATTGTAAAAGATATTCTAATGTTAGATCTATTTCACAATTGTTGCTATACTCACAGACATTGTGTCACCTGTATGTTTATGATCATCTGTCATTCTTATCTAAATACATCGTGTTACACGTTCATAAATTCAATACCATTTACACTCCACGGTTTATTACAATAAGTAAACAAGAATGTAGGTTAATTACTTCTGCTTGTGAAATCTGGCCTACTTCAAAAGATCACCATAGGCTATTTATAATCAGTAAATACTATCATCTGTAATAATTAAATGTAATTATTATAGAATTAAATTGTTTAAAATTAACTTAATTGTTTTAACAGGAGTGCAGTTTACTAATCACACTATGAATTACACATGTTTCAAAATAAAGGTTTTAAGTAAAGGTAATTTAGTTTAACGATTCGAAAAAACTACCTTTACTTTGGGTATTTAAATATTGTTTCTCACATTATTGTAAAACCTTAAAATTGTTTATTTTATAAATATTTTTAGACGACGTAGAATTGTATACACTAAATTATCACTTGCATTTAACTAACTGATTATTTTTAAGAATTTAAAACTACATTGAGCTAAAATATAATATTTCCTTGGCTTGAGGAATTGGAAACGTATTTGTGTAGTATATTACAAAGATTTCTACAGTCAGGTTATATAATTTAAAAGCGAACAGTTATGTAGCATCGTGCTGTTTTAAATCTGAAGACTTTTATTATGAAATTAGTGGAGTTGGCATTTTTTTATATATACCTTCACATACGAAACGACTTGTCAGAACTGAAGAAATATCTCATACTGTAATTGTTTGTCAGTTCATCCTCGGAAGATTTAGAGTCGTTTATTTATTTTTTTTAGTACAAAATGGGAGCCTGTATGGCGTTATGTTCTCTTGCGAGCTGTGTAAGTATTCGGTTCATTTCCCATGCTAATTGAGCTAACGTTACCTTAAGATAGCTTTGCCAAATCGTTAACTGAACAAAAATACAGAATGATAAGATTAAGAAAACGTATTATAAAAAATAACGTAATAAACGTCTATACTTTATAGAAAATGTGTGGTTTTGAAGAGCTGTTCGTTGTAAAACGGCAGGACACGGAAGTGTGTTTATATTTACATTTTATTTAAATATGATTTTGTTAACTATAATTATAGAAACCGTCTGCTTTCATCTGACATTATCGCTAAATCGGTAGACAGAAAATACAGACTGATACGACGTAATATAACGAAACAATAACGAAATAGACGACCATAGAATATAATATAAATTGTTTGGTTTTGAAGAACGTCGGAAGTGTGTTTACATTTTGTAACTTAGCTAGTCTTTAGGTTCATAACCTACCGAATAGTAATGGCTTGAATACCATTACAGCAACCAACATCAGTCAAGACAAATCCATGTTTATGACACTGGGTGTACTTAGAAGTTTAGAAGTAGTGTTTTGATGATTAGTTCATAATCTGTCAGGTTAAACAGGTTTTAAACGCTTAACGTTAGATTTCGTAAATGAGAGTAACACATTTTAGCTGTAATCCTGCCCATTTTCATTGAACAGAAATGTAGACAATGAATTTGGTTTAGTAGTGTGTAGGAGAGCGCTGATCTATTTCTAAGGTATAATGTTATTACGCAAAAGTTATTTTTGAAACAGAGAGTATGTTATAGTATAGCTATTGTGTAATATGCGTTTTTTCCAACACCAATGTTGTTCATTGGAAAAAGATGATGAAATATGACATTACAGGAAACCATCCTAGCTTAAATATTACCAGAGTGAACTACTTTTGTATGCTGATTTTTAGGATCAAGGTTTCCACATAACTATTGTAAAAACATCTTAAGTTTCATCAGTTAGTAGATTTAGTTTTTATTTGGAATCCTTGATATGCTGCTTGACCTACTTTCTCTTGCTGTTTATTTCACAGAATCTCTACAGTTCTTGTTTTATTACCGCACTCAAATATAGCCAAAAATGTTCCCTCCAATTTATATTACAGTTACTGATTACAGTAAAAGCAGTGTTTTCAGCATGTATCATTTGTGCCAGTAAGATTCACCTTTTCTCATATCTTCTCTGAGCAGTCTAGAATCCTAGTTACTTGTTCAGTCATAGAGCTTTTGACAAATCTGAGTAACAATGGCATTTTTTGTGATTCTTGGACATCAACGTTGTGTGTTCAGCTGACCAACCATTCCTAGCATGAGTAACAGTCACAGTGAATTTCCTTACTTTAACTTTTATAAAGAATGCATGACTGCATTTATGGGGTCAAAGTCTTAAGCAGTAATTTCCAGACTGTTTCTTGCCTAATTGAAGTCAACAAACCCATCTTTAGTCTTCTCTGTCTGTACATATTAATTCATAAATGTCATTAAAAGGCAATCCAAGATAACAATATTCTATTAATTTAAAGTAATGGACCCTGATCATTATCAGAAAAACTTTCCAGAGTTTTGGTGCTAAAGTCTACTTCTTTTGGCAGCCTATATTATTCTAGCTACTACCAGTGGTCTACACCTGACAAAAGTATTGTGGTTGATCACAGTTGTAAAAGCAACAAATAATAACTTGATTTCTAGTTGATCATTTGGAAAAGTGGCAGAAAGTAGATTTTTCAGATGAATCATCTGTTGAACTGAATCCCATTCATCACAAATACTGCAGGAGACCTAGTGGAACTTGCATTAACCCAAGATTATTATAGAAATCAATCAAGTTTGGTGAAGAAAAAATCATGGCTTGGGATTACATTCAGTATGGGGGTGTGCGAGAGATCTGCAGAGTGGATGCCAACATTCACAGCCTGAGGTATCAAAACTTTTGTGCTGTCCATTATATTACAAACCACAGGAATGGGCAAATTCTTCAGCAGGGTAGTGATGCTTCTCCTACTTCAGCATCCACATCAAAGTTCCCAAAAGCAAAGAATGTCAAGGTACTTAAGGATTGGCCAGGCCAGTCACCAGACATGAACATTATTGAGTATGTCTGGGGTAAGATAAAATATTAGGCATTGAAAATGAAGCTAAAGAATCTTGATGAACTCTGGGAGTCCTGCTAGAACACTTTTTTTGTCATTCCAGATGACATTATTAAAAAGTTATTTGAGTCATTGCAGAGATGTATGGATGCAGTCGTCCAAACTCAGGGGAGTCATGCACAATATTAATTATTTTTCCACTGCACCATGACTTTATATTCTATACTGTTCATTATTTCTGATAAGTGAAAAGATTTTTGTCTAAGCAAAGTCAGACTTTACTGTCCTAATGAAGTAATTAAAAGTCAATGCATGATCATGTTTTATTTTAGTTAAATAAGTGTAATCTAGAGGCCGTTGCCTTTCATATAAGCCACTTCTGATACCAAATGATCAACTAGAAGTCAAGTTATTATTTGTTGTCCTAAAACTTGGATAGGCGAAAAGACTTCGGTATGGTAGTGTAGAGTTTAGTGATTTTAAAAAGCATGATTATGGATTCTAGCTTGATCAGAGACTGGTTAAATAAATACATGGGAACAAAACCATTCAAGGGCTTGTAATTAAGCAGTAATTCTTTACATTTTATATGCTATGCATAAAACTGGGGTGAACATATTTTCTTAACCTGGTATGAACTGCATTTTTTACTGTTGCTTGTTTATTGAGGATGCAGGACAACCACCTACTAGTTCTATATTATAATAATGCAGTCTAGAGGTCATGAATACGTTAACAAGTTTTTCTGCATAGAAAAAATTGTGTTTCTCAGTCAGTGCTGTGGTGTTTCTAAAGAAAGAGGATAGGAAAGGAGATGCGATTTAAAAAAAAAAACCCACATTGCTGTCCAATACAACACCAAGGTGTATGAATGTAGAACACTATCCATCTAAATGCAAGTTGTGTTTTGTATGCAATTCTCAGTTAATACACTTTGTCTTGAAGATTTTAACAGAATAAAATAACATCATATGTTTTCAACAATTTCTCTCTGTTAACTTAATTTTGAATTATCATCTGATCTTGATCAGATCATATATGGCTAGATATCATTTGCAAAAAAAAGTGGAAAGAAGCTAATCTCATTCTTTGTAATATTATTTGCCAGTGGCAGCATACTGTAAAGAGCAAAGGCCTAAAACAGACCCTTGCAGCACACCCAGTGTTAAATTGAGTAGTTTCCTGTTCATTTAGAATTTAAAGAGATAGTTCACCATAAAATGAAACTTCTGTCGTCATTTACTCATTCTCCACTTCCAAACCAGTTTGAGTTTCTTTCTTCTGTTACACTAAAGAGAATATACTGAAGCATGTTGACTTGCATATCTTTTTTCCTACTATTGATGTCAATAGCTGCTTTTTTTTCCCAACATTAGTCAAAATATAATTTTGTGTTTAGCAGAATAAAGAAACTTTTCAAAATTTAACAGCCACATCCTCTCGAGTTTGAGGAAATGGTGTTGATATTTTCATTTTTGAGCAAACTACTAAGTTACGAGTTTAAGATTGAGTACAACTTTGTCTTAAATAAGTCAGTTACCTATTGCAGAGCCCTGAAACCTGACTGTAATTCTTCATAGATAGTATTCTTTTGAAGAATTTAGCATAATGGAACAGACATAACTTTTTCATTCATTAATTTTCTTTTCGGCTTTGTCCCTTTATTAATCCGGGGTCGCCACAGCGGTATGAACCACCAACTAATACAGCACGTTTTTACGCAGCGGATGCCCTTCCAGCCGCAACCCATCACTGGGAAAGGCATAACTTTTTATAGACCTAAAAGAAAGCTTTATTTGTAAATAGTTTCATAATTAGTTCTTTTTGTGGTCTAGTTGTGGTTTCGTCATAAGAGGCTTACTAATTTATTAAATAAGGGTTTGTAGGTGAGGCCTAGATGCAAAGAGGAGATCATAATAAAGAGAATAAATAATTTAGGTGGCATGGGTTGTTGGTTTATATGTTATTACTAGTTAGTTGTTTTTAGCCCATCCTGCATTTTAATGGTTTGTATTGCTAGCAAAATAATTGTACAATCTTTTCCTTCTGTTTTACAGGCCTCGTGTTTATGTGGCTCTGCTCCGTGTCTCCTCTGTGGCTGTTGTCCATCTACTAACAACTCCACCATCACCCGGCTGATCTTCTCTTTCTTCCTCCTGCTGGGCACACTGGTGTCTGTTATCATGATCTTGCCTGGCATGGAGACGCAGCTCCGCAAGGTGGGTCAATTCTCAGTCCTTATCAACCTCACATTTGCTTTCAGTGCAAAATGTTAATTAGTTTTTTTATTATCTCTTCAGATTCCTGGTTTTTGTCAAGGGGGAACCACAATTCCAGGCATCGAGAACCATGTTAACTGTGACGTCATTGTTGGCTACAAATCAGTCTACCGCATGTGCTTTGCTATGGCTTGCTTCTTTTTCTTGTTTTTTGCCATCATGATTCGTGTAAAAAGCAGCAAAGACCCTCGTGCTGCTGTTCAGAATGGGTATGTCTCACTTATGATCCATGTACTGTTATTTTGTTATTCAGTTGTTATTGCAACCTTGTGTTTTTAAAAGCTGGATTGTATCATTGATTGTTTTGTCAACAGGTTCTGGTTCTTCAAGTTTCTGATCCTAGTTGGCATCACCGTCGGAGCCTTTTTCATCCCGGATGGAACATTTCATGACGGTGCATATTTTGTTTGAGTAATTCCTTTAGCAGCACTTACTGCACTTTTCATTTCTATATATTCACAAACGGAGGTGCATAGCAATGACAACATGACGATGGTGTTAAGCTCTAAATGCAGCAATAGTGATGATGAGGTTATTCTGGGAAGTCAATGTCAAATTTCAAGGGAGGCCTCGAAAACGCCTGGTTTCCTTCAGGGAAGAAGTCGATTACTTTTTAATGACTGTTTTGAATGTTATGAGATGCGTGGGAAAAGGCCGTATTGAAAGTACAAGTGGATGTTATTATTTTTTTATTGCATATTACATTAGCAGTGAGAACGCATTGTTACTGCCTTGCCAGAAGTCTCAGGGTGCGGAATTAAAGATGCAGAATGTTGTGTTCAGAGATCATGAGTAACTCTTTAGCGTGCTTCATTCTGAATCTAAGTATAAAAATACAGGTCCTTCAGAGAAGCATGTTTTATTAAATGTGGATATAATTTTAGCTTAAAGCAACAAATCCCTCTGAAATGATAACACACTCATCCTCGTGTTGTTCTAAATGTTTATTACTGAAAATCAGAAAGCTAAAACTCAATCTTCTCAGTGAAATCTCAGATGTTCAGAAATCTGTAATGATTCATCTTTAATGAGTCATTAAAATATTGGCGTCCAGAATTCAGTAAGATCTGACTGGTTTGTACAATATACATTTTTAAAAAATTAGCTTAAACGTGTGATATGAATAAAAAGTGGTCATAACTGAAAATTTAGATTAAAATGAGATGAGGCCTAGACCTGGAAACAGTATTCTTTATATCACAACTTAACCAGAGGATTATTTCATTTATTTTTTAATTTAAATCAAATGACATAAATATTAGTAATTCATTTATTTACATGAGTGGAATAATTCATGTAATACACAGCAGATAACTTTTCTAACATTTAAAAGTGCAATATGTAAGTTTTTGATTCTTCTAAACCATAAAAATACCATAATATGTTTGCAGATATTTAAGAAATATGCTAAGTGAACATTTTTGTTTACCTAAAAAACAATGCTGAAGTCATGTATTCTGCTTTGAAAATGTGCATTACGTGCCAAAACATGTCTTTGTTTGGTTCCTTTAAACCACCCACTGTCCCTTTAGCCAATTATATTTCACCACGGGTTGCCTTGTTGGAAAACCTCATTTCATTCATTTATTCAGAAAGGCTCTGAAAGCATGTGCTCGTAAATGAAATGCAACCTCCGGTAGACAGTACCAGACTCCAAAATGAGACGCAGATTCAGAGTTCCACTTGAGGTTATTAATTAGCAAATAATGTAAATATTACAAACGTAAACATTAAGTGAGCAGGTTACATTGTAACCCCATGTCCTAACAACATTCTACGTGAAGAGATTTGCAGTGATAAGCTATTTGGCTGTTTGCACCAGAAGAAACACAATAGAAATTTAAATACAACCATTCAGATGCACAGAATATGCACTCACAAAATGGTAAGATTTAAAATATAATTAATACATATTAGACCTCTTTAACATTATTAAATGTACATAAATTGCATAAATGTTGGTTTGCATTATTTCACATTTCTAAAGTTCAATTTCAAACAGTTTATTTTATTTTTCAAGCTCTGAGGTGAACTGTGTGCTGCTGCTTTCAGTAATATGAGAGTAAATGTCATGTAAAATGGCATTCAAACACACATTGTTAGCATTTAACACTGAATAAAGCACGTGAGGTGCACCTGAGGTGATCATTGTCAGTTTTCTGTTGTTCATCTGCAAGAAATAGAAGCCGTTTCTAAAATATCAATTCGAGGTGTTGGTTAGAACAAAAACTCATTTAATATTTCTATTTAATATTTCTTCTATTGCATCCTGTTGCTTTTATATCTAAAATTATTTAAATCAGTCTTGAGGCTCGATCATCAGACTCACTCCTGTTGGTCCTCAATCTGGCAACCCGCAGTTGTGTTTGTGTTGATCCAGGCATGCAATACCTATTTCAACCACTGGGTGTCAAACTAACATAGCATAATAGCACCATTGTGGTCCAGTGGTCTGCACATTGCGTTATGACGCGCTGACCCGGGTTCGAACCTCACCAGAGTAAATTATTTTTTATTTTTACATTTTATTTTTATTTTTTGTGTGACCATCATTACAAAAGACTGGATATCTATAAAGAATTTTGCACAGAATATATGTTCAGGAAAGGACATTGTGATGTTTTAAAGATAAGTGTTGGAGATTTAGCTACTCTTTAATGTTCTGAAAAACATTTGAAGTTCTAAAGCAGCTGTTTTCTTGAAAAAGACGTGATAGTGTAATTAGAAACTGAATTGGAAATGACCTTATTTTAATATAGTCAGTCGTGAACTGATGTGGGTTGGTCTAAGGCAGGGGTCTCAAGCTCAATTTACCTGGGGGCCGCAGGAGGCAAAGTCTGGGTGAGGCTGGGCCGCATAAGGGATTTCACAAAAAAAAGTCCTCAAATGTCATTATTAACAGTTTTAATTATTTCTTCTGAACATGAAGTGTCCTGAACATTAATAGAACATTGAGTGAAGATTATAAACAGTTCTTCTGAATATGGCATCTTTTGCCTACTTCTTGCTGCCAGAGACTTGACAGCGCTTCTACTCTAAATCTGAACCACATTTGGCTTTAGAGCGGAAGCAGTTGAGACCCTCAGTATGGCTTGAAGATGATCATCATTAAGTCTAGACCTGTACTTTGACTTATTGAAGTCCTAGGGAAAAAGTGGAGGAACTCACTCAAAACTTCCATTCCCTCACCTAAAAAAAAGGCGTATATATGTATAAATAAAACACCCCCACCCCACTCCAGTCACATCAGTCTGTACCAGTCTGTATCTACCTATAATATCAATATATATAAGATGCAGGGCAGGCACGTGCACACATAGGGCTCAACCTGTGCAGAGCACATGCCCTTTTTAGTCTTGCATAGAAAGTGCCCTTCCAAAATGATCAAAAGTGCCCCCGCGACGCGACACACCTTCGGTCCCGCCCTTAAGTACGCGCGCGACAACACCGCGCGCGACAACACAGCTGATCAGAACGCGCGCGACAACGTGCATTGAGTGACAAGCGCGCTGTGTACGGATAGAATCAGCGGAGCAGGGAGCGCTCTCTCTCCTCCCTCCGCTGATTCTGTCAGAGTACAGCGGTCGGCGCGGGCCACAAAATATTGCACTGAGGGCCACAAATGGCCCGCGGGCCGCGAGTTTGAGACCCCTGGTCTAAGGCTTGAAACTCCAGGGCTGAAAAGGAGTCCCACTCCAGCCCTGATAATAAGCACTTACACTACAGTACTGTTCAAACGTTTGGAATCAGTAATGTTTTAATAGGTGCTAATACTTTAATTCAGAAGGTTGACTTTTAGTGTTACAAAATATTTAAGAAGCAACACCACATATTTTAACATTGATCGTAGTAAAAATGGCTTTTAGAGCAGCAAATCATATTTTTTGGTATAAATTCGGAAGTATCATGTGGAACCACAGCCTAAAGCAGTGGTAAGGAACCTATGTCAAATGTGGCTCACCAGCTGTCTCCCTTCAATAATATTTTACTTATTCTACGTTCACTAGAAATCAGTTTCCATTTTTATTGTTGTTTTTTTTACAGCAAAATAAATAAGAATTAGTTTACAATAAAAGTATGTTTCGTCTAATGTGTATGTGGCTCTGTGTAATACCTTAAATCACGGCACCAATAAAGGGCAAGCAACTTGCATTTCTATGGTAAGCTCGTGCATGTAAATGATTGGTGTGAAATGAGTGGCGATGGTAAAAAGATTAAAAAAAAATCAGAAATGGCTTTTTGCTGAATATAAAAGATAAATATTAAAGTATAACAATAATATAAAACGGATCGTTTTAATTGTGATAGCACTTCACAATATTACAGTTTTTTTTTGGTATTTTTATTAAAAAACTTTTTTTTAATCTTACTTTAGATTTTTTTGTTGTAGTTAAACATGCCATCCTGTCTACTAAAACACAACTTCTCATGTTTTCTCACAGTCTGGTTCTACTTTGGTATTGTGGGTTCTTTCGCATTCATCCTGATCCAGCTGATCCTCCTGATTGACTTTGCCCATTCCTGGAATGAGGTTTGGGTGAGGAACGCTGAGGAGGGCAACAGCAAGTGTTGGTTCTCAGGTATGTAGAGTAGTTTCTGTTCATAATAATAGGCTTGCAGGTGTATCTTTGAGCGATAGAGAGAGAAAGAGAAACATGAGACTATTTGCTATACCCACAGGCCTGTTGTTTTTCACCATCCTGTATTACGCCCTGGCCTTTGCTGCAATTGTGCTGTTCTATCTATACTATACCAAACCCGACAACTGCACTGAACACAAGTTCTTCATCAGCTTCAACCTTATTCTCTGCGTCATCGTATCTGTGGTTTCCATTCTGCCAAAAGTGCAGGTAAAGTTTATTATGTGTCTTGTGATTATTGGAGTTATTTTTGTTTATGATGCAACAACTGACTTATTCAAATGATCTGGTTAGAGCAAGAGTCCAGTTAACAATTCATTTTTTCAAATGGTCTGTTCAGAGTGGTTCTTCAGTTAAAGGTTTTGTATGCAAGTTTCTTTTTCTGTACGCAAGACTTTTTTTAAAGCATAATAATACCATAATATGTTTGCAGATATTTAAGGAACATGCTAAGTGAACATAAATGTTCATCTGAAACAATGCTGAAATCAGTTATTCTCTTTTGAAAATGTGTGTTCTGTGTCAAAATGTCTGTCTTTCTGTTTGGGTCTTTATAACCTACTCACTGCCAGTTTACTCTATTATATTTAAGCATTCAGGGTGTCCGCAGGGTCTTGAAGTATTAAAAGTCGATAAATTAATGTAGAGAAATTTAAGGCCCTTAAAAAGTCTTGGATGCTATTTTGCAAGTTATTACATTTTATATAATTTTTGATTATGCAATATATGGTTATATGCTAAAGTATGCCTGAATTAAATCTGTGAATATCAGGATGCTGTGTAGTTTATGAAATCAATTAAATCCTTCTAGATTTAACATCATGCTGCTTTGTTTACTGCAGTAAGCAAGGCAACACCATTATTTCTGCAGTTCTATAGGCGCCAACCTCCTGAATTAGCTAGCTTTAATAGATGTTTATTCAGTATGAATAATGTTTTAGTTTTGGATTCATTTCTTACATTTATTTTTAGTAAATATACTGCAAGTTAAAATCTCACCAGTGTTTCTGGTTAAAAAGTGATTTATAAGGTCTTCAAATGTATGGAAAGAGTCTTAAAAAGGTATTGAATTTCACACTGATTCCTGTATATACTCTGGACTGCACCTTTAAAGAAATGGTTCTTTCAAAACTGAAATTTTACTCACACTCAGGTAGTTCCAAACCTTTGAAGGTTTTTTTTTTTTAGATTTTAGAACACAAAAGAAACCGGTAGCTAGTAGGAAGAACAAATACTATCAAAGTCGATGGTTACCAGTTTCCATCATTTTCTAGAATATCTTCATTTGTGTTCAACACAAGAAAGAAACTCAAACTGGTTTGGAACAAGTGTAGGGTGAGTAATGGATGACAGAATTTTCAGTTTTGGGTGAACTGTCTCTTTAATGATTAACTAATTCAGATGATTCACTCAGAGTAAGTCTAGAGTTAATGACTAATTGATTCATATGACCCAGTAACAGTGAGTCTGCAATCGACTGTTCACCCATTCAAATGATCTGGTCATAGCAAGTGTCTAGATAACAGTTCACTCATTTAATATTAAATTACATACAACCTGAAAAGGGTCCTTAAAATAAGTAATATTAGTAATCAGTAAGTAATTATACTGAAGTGATATTTTATCAGGGCATGTTTTACTCGAATACTTCATACTGTAATTATTTCATCCACCTCTGATTACACCTCTGATGACATTTTAAGACGCATTAAGACCTTGAATGTAAGGCAACAACTATGAAATGTCAAAACTGCTTTAACTAGCTTTTCCCAAATTGGCTCGACACATGAATCCTGAGATGAATGCTGATTTCTAATGTGCATAAGAAAACAGCTTCTCTGTTGTACTGAAGGTCATCTACTGTTTACATTAGCCTCCAGCTTTTGTCTTTTTAAGGAAACTTCTGTTTCCTTATTTGCATACAGAATATCAATGCTGGCTTGCCACAACAGACGAGCTTTCTCCACTATGCAAGCCATTTTATTTACAGTTGTTTTATACAGTCTTCGCTAGGTAGACCAAACCTGATGAGTGCTTATTTGAATATGTTTGTTTATGTGTGCTTTTCAGGATGCCTCACCTCAGTCTGGACTGCTCCAATCCTCTATTATTACTCTGTACACCATGTACGTCACATGGTCTGCCATGACCAACAATCCTAGTAAGTCCAAACAAATTCTCTAAAAAAAAAATATGTACAGTCTGACTGAATATCTTTGGTACCTGTTTTTTTTTTTTTTTTTTTTTTTGAGCTTTCATTTGGTTTCTACTCAAGTTGATGCAATTTTGGTAAGTTTTGTGGTGTAATAAAAAAATAGATGCTCAACTTGTATAGTTTCCTGATCCTTGTTGACAGATAAAACTAAGTTACCCATTAGAATTATAATGCCAGATTAAGTACCTGGTATTAAAATGATTGTTCATCTAAAGCTAAAAATTCTGTCATTTACTCACCCTTTACTTGTTTAAACTTTTAATTAGTTTCTTTTCTTCTGTTTAACACAAAAAAATATATATTTTGGTAAAAAAAAGCTGCAATTCTGTGACCATTGACTTCCATACTAGGAAAAACAAATACTATGGAAGTCAATGGTTACAGGTTTGCAGCTTCGTTCAAAATGTCTACTTTAGTGTAATTTTTAGTTTTTGGCTGAACTGTCACTTTAAGAGGTGTAGATCACATGTCATCTTTGAGGGTAGGTAGAAAGTTTGTATTTAGGTGAAACAAAAATAATCCTATAAGCCTATGTTTAAACCACTTGTGATGAAATCTATAAAAGCACTTCTTTAAAGGATAGTTCAAACACAAATTTAAATTTACACACTCTTTACTTGCCTATAAGTGGTTCCAAACCTTCAATCTTTGAGTTTCTCTCTTCAGTTCCATTAATATTAGGTTAGATTTAGGTTGCGACATAAGGTGAATGTCTAGCCAGCGTCCAAGGACAATGTTGTTTTGGTGTCCGATAATGACGTCAAATGATGTTGATATTTGGTTGATTTTAGGTTGTGTTGGAAAGTGGCCAAAACTTAACATTAGACCAACATCATAATCAACGTCTTATTGAAATCAAATAATGACATTTATTCGTCAGGTATGGCAAAAAAAACATCCCGCATCTGATAGGTATCGTAGTGTTAATGTCCATATAATGTCAAGCTGTAGTATCACTAGATGTCGATATTTGGTTGAGTTAGGGTTGTGTTGAAAAGTGACCAATATTTAAAGTCAAGCAAACATCTTAATCAACGTCATATTCAAATCAATTACTGACATTTATTCCTCAAGTATGGCAACCAAAATCCCGCGTCTGATAGGTATCATAGTGGTAACGTCCATATAAAGTTTAGCTGTAGCATCAATAGATGTTGATATTTGGTTGAATTTAGGTTGTGTTGGAAAGTGACCAAAATCCAACATTGAGCCAACTTCTTAATCCACGACATTCTAACATTAAATTCTG